>NC_061093.1:15341101-15433601 GCF_015104395.2 Macrobrachium nipponense | reverse complement strand
ACCAGAATCAACCACGCCCAGGTTTTAAGTCTCATCCAGGTTTCAGAAGCAATTTTATAAATGGGAAACCTACAAGTAATAATACTCCTCAGCAAGCTAATGTGAAATCCTCATCTAATTTTGCAAGGCAGTTGCAAAAGCCTAATGTTGTCTGCTTTAAGTGTGGAAGAGCAGGCCACTTCAGTCATGAGTGTTATTGGAATTATCAGCAGTCCAAGCCTGTTGGTCAAATAGTAAGAGGTGACCAGCTCACACAGACTGTTAAGAACAATGTGGGGAAGAATCCGACTACAGGGAAGACTGAAACTAAACAAGCTGAGTGTTTAGCAACCAGTGGAAATGTAACTTCAAGCAGTGAGTGGATGAGCAGTTTGGAGGCCTTTAAGTCATATATCTTTGAGGGTACACTGGCAACTCAAGAAGAGAGTATCCAGGTACCAGTCAAGATTTTACGTGATACAGGGAGCAACCATAGTGTGGTGTTACGTGGTGCTCACCCAATGTTGGAAAAGAATCTCACTGGAGATTCAGTTATTTTGAAGGGTATAGGAGGAGAAGAAGTAACTCCTATATGCCGCTTACACCTGTCCTGTGAATTGGTGACAGGGAGTGTTGATTTTGCTGTGAAGGACTCACTGGCTGTGGAAGGTGTACATGTTCTGTTGGGAAATGAAGTTGGTGGTGTTCCATTTATTCCTTGTCCTGTAGTGATAGGCAAACCGTTGAGGATTAGTCCTACGATAGAGTTGGAGAACAACCCCCACCTGTTCCCTAGTTGTGTAACTACCAGAGGTATGAAGAGAATTACGACTGTTGGTGAAGAAACTGAGGATTTGCACGCCCATGATGGATCAAGTGAAGGATCTTTGAACTTAGAACAATTGTTCCAGGGGAGTGATGCCTCCCGTGGAGCTGACCAAGAAAGGATTTCCCAAGAAAATGAAGAATCTGTTGTTCCTGAGGAGACTCCGAGTAGTCAGAGCGTTCCTGAAGATAGTAGTGAAACTACAGTAGCTGAGGTAGCAGATATTAATAGTTCAACCCTTGAAGTTGGACAGGTAACAAGAGAGAAGCTAATGGACTTGCAGAAGAAGGATGCATCGTTAGCTGATTTGTTCTTCAGAGTTGTTGATCAGGAAGCGATGCAACAAACTCCTACCTGTTATTATCTGAAGGAAGGTTTGCTGATGAGGAAGTATAAACCTTCAGATATACCCGGAAATGCTGAATGGGGCGAATATCATCAGATTTTGATTCCATGTCCATTGAGAAAGCAAGTGGTGGCAGTAGCTCATGAATCTGGACATATGGGAGTCAGGAAGACTGTGGAAATCATGAGATATTTTTTCTGGCCTGGACTTCATAAAGATGTTAGCAGGTTCTGTCGAGAGTGTCATACCTGCCAGATCGCTGGAAAACCGAATGAAACCATCAAGAAAGCCCCCTACAACCTATAGAAGTTAGAGGAGAATCCTTTAACAAGGTGATTATAGATATGGTTGGACTGCTGCCGAAGACAAAGAAAGGAAATGAATATCTGTTGACATTAATGTGTCCTGTTACCAGATATCCTGAGGCGATCCCTGTTAGAAACATATCTGCCAAGATAGTTGCTGAGAAACTAGTGGAGTTTTTCATAAAGTTTGGTATACCAGAAATTGTACAAAGTGATAGAGGAACGAACTTTACTTCAAAGTTGTTCCAGGATGTGATGAACTTATTAGGGGTAAAACAACAGTTAACCACTGCTTATCATCCAGAAACTCAAGGTGCCTTGGAAAGGTTCCACCAGACATTGAAAAGTATGCTGACAAAGTATTGTTCTGAGTCAGGAAGAGAATGGGATGTTGGTTTACCCTTAATGTTATTTAAAGTTAGGAATGCTTATCAAGAAAGCATGGTATGTTCACCCAATGAGATGATTTTTGGAAGAGAAGTGAGAGGACTTTTGAAGATTCTTGCAGAAAATTGGGTAGAAAATAAAGAGGAAATCCAAGGAGAGTATGTGAAGAACTCAAGGAAAAGGTTGGAAGAGATTAGAAAATTCTCTTTAGAAAATCTGAAGATGAGTCAAGAGAAAATGAAAAGGAACTGTGATAGGAAGACTAAGCTAAGAAGTTTTAGTGTTGGTCAACAAGTGTTAGTGTTTCTGCCAGTCAAGAGATTTCCCCTTACCAATAAATTTCAAGGTCCCTACAGGATAATTGAGAAGTTAAGTGATAGAACTTATGTGATTGAAACACCAGAAAGAAGAAAACGACAGAGGAAGATACATGTGAACCTTTTGAAATCTTACTTCTCAGAAACTAGAACTGAAACTGTGTCAATAATACAGACAACTTCATATACAGAAGACGATGACGGCTATGAATTGGTAGCTGAAAGCAAGATGAATAATTCTTCAATTTTGGAAAATTTAGAGGATAAACTGAAACATCTTAATGTTGAACAAGGTGAGGAATTGAGTGAAGTGATTAGAAGCTTCACAGAGATTTTTGCAGATGTACCCAGACGTACTAATCTGAACAAACATGAAATCAAGATCAAAGAAGCTGGAAAATCGTTCAAGCAAAGAGCTTATCGCTTATCACCTTATCATCGACATGTCCTGAAGAAAGAAGTTCAGTATTAGCAGAACCCAGTTCAAGTCACTTCAGTTCTCCATGTGTGTTAGTGAAGAAACATGATGGCTCCTTTAGGATGTGTACTGATTATAGGAAACTGAATTCCATTAGTATGGCTGACAATTATCCCTTGCCTCTTATAGATCAGTTACTTGATAATATTGGGCAAGCCAAGTTTGTTTCCAAGATAGACTTATTGAAGGGATATTATCAGATACCCTTAGATGAAAATGCAAAGTTGCTGTCAGCTTTTATTACTCCTTTTGGATTGTATCAGTATACTGTACTGCCATTTGGTCTGATGAATGCACCAGCCACATTTCAACAAGTGATGGATCAACTGCTAGGATCTATAGAAGGAGTAGGTGTATACCTTGATGACATAGTCATTTACTCTACAACGTGGGAAGAACATCTGCAGATCCTGAAGAAAGTTTTCAAGAAACTACAAGAGGCAGGACTAACAGTCAACCTAGAGAAGAGTGAGTTTGGAAAGGCGACTGTTCAGTACCTTGGGTTTGAAGTTGGAAAAAGCCTTCTTGCTACGGTGAATGCTAATGTAGAAGGTATCCGTAAGGCTACCCCCCCTACTACTAGGAAGCAACTACAAAGATTTTTGTGCATGGCTGGATTCTATCGTCGTTTCTGTCCAAATTTCTCAGCCGTAGTAGCTCCCTTGACTGACTTAACTAGTCCCAAAGCTAAGTTTGTTTGGACTCCAGAATGTCAAGAATCCTTTGGGAAGGTAAAAAACCATTTTAACTTCAAGACCAGTGCTTCAAGCTCCAAACTTTAATAAGAAATTTGTGATACAAGTTGATGCCTCTGATTGTGGAATTGGAGCTGTTCTGCTTCAAGAAGATGAAAATAACCTTCTGCATCCTGTGTGTTTCCTGTCTTCGAAACTGAAAAAGCATCAGAAAAACTATGCAACTATTAAAAAGGAAACTCTAGCCTTAATCACAGAATTGAAAAAGTTTGAAGTGTATGTGAACAGACCTAGGAATGAAGAGGTTTTGGTATTGTCCGATCACAATCCCCTGTCATTTATACAGCGGATGAAAAACCATAATCAAAGACTGACCAGGTGGTCTTTGTGCCTGCAACAGTATAATATAAAGGTTGAGCACATATCTGGTAAGAACAATGTAGTTGCTGATTATTTATCCCGTTGTGAATCATTGGATTCAACCCCGGAATAACTAATCTTCTAGGGGGAGGAATGTTATAATGTAAGTTTGGATTGCAATTATAATTGTGGTAATATGAATAATTCACCTCAGAACCTGTGTATCATGTTATGAAATGTATGTTTTTTGTGTTCAGATTCCCAAATTTAAAGATAACATTTGTTAAGTGGTCCAACTTTTCATTTTGAAGTAACGTAAGTGCTTATATGTGAGCCTCTGTGAAGAGGGTTGTATTCACACTTGGAGAATGTTTTAGCTAAGCTGATTTCTTTATCGGTGCAAACGCGTGCATAGGGACCTTCCGGGCCGCATCGAGTCCTTTGAGAACATAGAGAGAGACTGCTTTGCCCGAGCATAACTTGCTGTTATTCAACCTCTTGAAAATAGATGAGTTAAGCTAATTTTTTATCGTCCTGATCGGGCCTGTAACGAAACAAGGGCCTTGTTCATTCTGCTCCATACCCCTATAGAGATGACGTAGTATGTTTTCGCCTTGCTAACCGCCCCATAGGCCATATACACTTATGGGGATAGAGAACCTTATTCATTCGATCTCGAGACCTAGCTGCTGGCGTGAGGGATAGGATCTCTCTCTCTCTCTCTCAAAATCTCTCGCTCTCTCGCTCGCTCGGTTGCGAGGCTGTTTCAGTAACTTAACGTAACGAGCTGGTCACTCATAATTCTTAGTAAAACATGTGTTGTTTGTGGAATCTGAACATAGTATTATTTCTATTAGTTTTCTGAAGGCGCCCACGAAAGTGTAAGAGCCCTTTAAGCTGCAGCTGTGTACAAAACTTTCACCAACAGTGTTAACGGTGGTGTTCTGTAAGCAGCAAGCCACCTCTTTAGATATATATATATATATATATATATATATATATATATATATATATATATATATATATATATATATGTACAACTGAATCACGAAAGTTAGGAACGTGATAAATTGTCAGTCCACAATATTTGGATCAAGAAATTGAATACATAAGAAAAATAGGAAAAGATTTATGCTATCCTTCACATATATTAGACATTTGTTATATTAAAGCCCACAAAAAGTTTTATACTGTAAATAACACACAGAAAGAAAATTCTAAGAACATTCTCAGTTTGCCTTATTTTAACGGATTTGAAACCATTAAACCATTGTTAAAAGCTTTTAATGTCAACCTTGTTTTTTCCTTTAATAACACACTAAAAAGAATGTTAATAAAAAATGGCCCCAGAGAAAGCAACAACATAATATATAAAATTCCATGTATGGATTGTCCCTCATTCTATCTCGGACAGTCCAGCAAAGGCTTAGAAGTAAGGCTAAGCCAGCATAAATACTCTGTAAAAACTGGGCAAAAATCTAATGCATTATTCATTCATTTAAGTGAAAACAACCACCGAATTAATTGGATTGATAGTTCAGTAATTGCATGGTCAAGAGATGTCTTATCACGAAATCTTTTAGAATCTGCTTTAATACAACTTACTTTTCATTGTAATTTCAATGTTAGTCGTGGACCTTTTTTTCATTTAGACCCTTGTATCTGTACATGTTTAAGAATGACCTCAAAGATATAATTACTGACTTAAATAAAAATCAGTTGCCTTAGAGTTATTAAATTTTGTTGTAATGTATGTCTGTCATGTTTGGTGAATATGGTTTTGTTTACCAAGTTCCGAATAGCTGTCACCTATAATCCTTTAATTGTCTGGAGATTGTATCTGAGATGATTGTCTTAAACCTTTAATTGCACCCATTGTTTATGCTTGTTTGGGAAGGTTTCTTATCTTCCAGGTGTGTTGGATTCTAGGTACTAATCCCTTTATAATCCCTATCTGTCAGTTTTACGAACCTTCTTGTATTGTCTTTTCTCGTATTTTTGTCAGTATCTGCTCAGTAAAGGGCTTTTAAAGTCGAAAGATCTTGCAGACTCTTTCGTTTATTTTTCCTTCGTGGCATTTATCTTTATATATATATATAATAATATATATATATATATATATATAATATATATATATATATATATATATATTATATATATAACATTTATATCAGCAAATTAGCAAAATTTTCAGTTCACTTACTTTATTGAGGTAGCAACCATAAACACAGATACATGTCTATAAACTTATACAATTCCTGATTGGGCGAACCTCCCATAGAGAAGGTGTCCCAGGACGGGCGGGCGCGGCCCGCCAGGTGTCCCGGGACGGGCGGGCGCGGCGCGGGCCAGTGTCCCGGGACGGGCGGGCGAGGCCCGCCAGGTGTCCCGTGACGGGCGGGCGAGGCCCGCCAGGTATCCTGGGACGGGCGGGCGTGGCCCGCCAGGTGTCCCGGGATGGGTGGGCGAGGCCCGCCAGGTATCCTGGGACGGGCGGGCGAGGCCCGCCAGGTGTCCCGGGATGGGTGGGCGAGGCCCGCCAGGTATCCTGGGACGGGCGGGCGTGGCCCGCCAGGTGTCCGGGATGGGTGGGCGAGGCCCGCCAGGTATCCTGGGACGGGCGGGCGAGGCCCGCCAGGTGTCCCGGGATGGGTGGGCGAGGCCCGCCAGGTATCCTGGGACGGGCGGGCGAGGCCCGCCAGGTGTCCCGGGATGGGTGGGCGAGGCCCGCCAGGTATCCTGGGACGGGCGGGCGAGGCCCGCCAGGTGTCCCGGGTGGGTGGGGGGGCGAGGCCCGCCAGGTATCCTGGGACGGCGGGCGTGGCCAGCCAGGTGTCCCGGGATGGGTGGGCGAGGCCCGCCAGGTATCCTGGGACGGGCGGGCGAGGCCTGCCAGGTGTCCCGGGATGGGTGGGCGAGGCCCGCCAGGTGTCCAGGGACGGGCGGGCGAGGCCCGCCAGGTGTCCCGGGACGGGCGGGCGAGGCCCGCCAGGTGTCCCGGGATGGGTGGGCGAGGCCCACCAGGTATCCTGGGACGGGCGGGCGAGGCCCGCCAGGTGTCCAGGGACGGGCGGGCAAGGCCCGCCAGGTGTCCCGGGATGGGTGGGCGAGGCCAGCCAGGTATCCTGGGACGGGCGGGCGTGGCCCGCCAGGTTTCCCGGGACGGGCGGGCGAGGCCCGCCAGGTGTCCCGGGACGGGCGGGCGAGGCCCGCCAGGTGTCCCGGGACGGGCGGGCGTGGCCTGCCAGGTTTCCCGGGGGGACGGGCTGGGCGACGGCCCGCCAGGTGTCACCCGGGACGGAGGGCAGGCGATGGCCCGCCAGGTGTCGCAGGACGGGCGGGCGTTCCCCGCCAGGTGCCCTGGGACTGGCGGGCGAGGCCTGTTCAGCTGTTTCCGGGAACGGGCCGGGCGAGGCCTATCAGCTGTTCCGGGACGGGCTGGGCGTGGCCCGCCAGGTGTCCCGGGATGGGTGGGCGAGGCCCGCTAGGTGTCCCGGGCGACGGAGCCTGGCCCTGCTGGGTGTCCCGGATGGGTGGGCGAGGCCGCTAGGTGTCCCGGGACGAGCGGGTGCCGATGGCCCGCCAGGTGTTCCCGGGATGGGCCGGGGTGGCCCGCCAGGTGGTCCCGGAATGGGGGGCGGGAGGTAGTCCGGTTTCACTTTCCGGACGAGTGGAGGCCTGCCAGGTGTCTCGGGACGGGCGGGCGAGGTCCGCCAGGTGTCCCGGGACGGGCGGGCGTTGTCCGCCGGGGTTCTTGGGACGGGGGGGCGAGGCCCAACAGGTGTCCCGGGACGGGAGGGCGTGGCCCACCAGGTGTCCCGGGACAGGTGGGCGAGGCCCACCAGGTGTCCCGGTACGGGTGGGCCCGTCAGGTGTCCTGGGACGGGCGGACGTGCCCCAACAGGTGTCCCGGGACGGGCGAGCGTGGCCCAACAGGTGTCCCGGGACGGGCGGGCGTGGCCCGCCAGGTGTCCCGGGATGGGCGGGCGAGGCCCGCCAGGTGTCCTTGGACGGGCGGGCAAGGCCTGCCATGTGTCCCGGGACGGGTGGGCGAGGCCTCCAGGTGTCCCGGGACAGACATGCATGGTCCGCCAGGTGTCCTGGGACGGGCGGGCATGGCCTGCCAGCTGTCCCGGGATGGTTGGGCGAGGACCGCCAGGTGTCCCGGGACACATGGTGGGCCGCGCCCGCCCATCCTGGGACAGCATGCAGGCCTCGCCCCCCCACCGTCCCGGGACACATGGTGGGCGGCGCCCCCCATCCCTAGACACCATGTGGGCCTCGCCCGCCCCTCCCGGGACACCTGGCGGACAACGCCCGACCCATCCTGGGTGTTCCGGTGTCCCAGGTGTCCCGGGATGGGTGGGCGTGGCCCGCCAGGTGTCCCGGGACATGCGGGAGAGGTCCGCCAGGTGTCCCGGACGGGTGGGCGAGGCCCGCCAGGTGTACTTGGACGGGCGGGCGAGGCCCGCCAGGTGTCCTTGGACGGGCGGGCGTGGTCCGCCAGGTGTCCCGGGACTGGGTGGGCGAGGCCCGCCAGGTGTCCTGGGACGGGTGGGCGAGGCCCGCCAGGTTTCCCGGACAGACGGTGGGCATGGGTCCGCCAGGTGTCCTGGGACGGGCGGGCGTGGCCTGCCAGGTGTCCTGGGATGGTTTCGGGCGAGGACCGCCAGGTGTCCCGGGACACATGGCGGGCCGTGCCCTATCCCTAGACACCATGCGGCCTTGCCCGCCCCTCCCGGGGAAACACCTGGCGGACAACGCACGCCCATCCCGGTTGTTCTGGTGTCCCAGGTGTCCCGGGATGGGCGGGCTTGGCCCGCCAGTGTCCCAGGACATGCGGGCGAGGTCCGCCAGTGTCCCGGGATGGGCGTGGGTGTGGCCCGCCATGTGTTCCGGGATGGGCGGGCAAGGCCCGCCATGTGTCCCGGGACGGGCAGGTGAGGTCCACCAGGTGTCCCGGGATGGGCGGGCGTGGCCCGCCAGGTGTCGTGGGACGGGCGGGCGAGGCTTGCCAGGTGTCCCTGGACAGGTGGGTGAGTGCCGCCATATGTCCTGGGATGGGGCCGGCGAGGCCCGCAGGTTTTCCCCTCCCTACGGGCGGGCTTGGACCGCAAGGTGTCCCTGGAATGGGGGGCGAAGGGCCCGCCAGGTGTCCTGGGAATGGCCGGGCGAGGCCCGGCCAGGTGTCCTGGGATGGCCGGCGAGGCCCGCCAGGTGTCCTGGGATGGGCCCGGGCGAGGCCCCCGAGGGTACTGGGGATGGGCCGGCGAGGCCCCGCCAGGTGTCCTGGGATGGGCCGGCGAGGCCCGCCAGGTGTCCTGGTACGGGCGGGCTGGACCGCCAGGTGTCCGGGGATGGGGGGCGGTGGCCTGAGGCCCGCCAGGTGTCCTGGGATGGGCGGGCGCCAGCCAGGTGTCCTGGGATGGGCCGGGCGAGGCCCCGCCAGGTGTCCTGGGTGGGCCGGGCGGGACCCGCCAGGTGGTCCTGGATTGGGCCGGGCGAAGGGCCCGCCAGGTGGTCCTGGGATGGGCCCGGCGAGGGCCCCGCCAGGTGGTCCTGGGATTGGGCCGGGGGCGTTAGCCCGCCTAGTGTCCCGGGATGGGCGGGTGGGCGTCCGGGAGGCCCGCCAGTTTCCTGGGATGGGCCCGGCGAGGCCCACGGGCCAGGATGTCCTGGGATTGGCCGGGCGAGGCCCGCCATGTGTCCCGGGATGGGCGGGCGTTGCCCGCTTGGTGTCCCAGGACGGTGGGCGTAGCCCGCCAGGTGTCTCGGGACGTTTGGCTTGCTCTGCCCAGTGTCCCGGGACCTTCGGGCTTGCCCTGCCCGGTGTCCCGGGACCGACGGGCGTGGCTCGCGTGGTGTACCGGGACTGACGGGTGTGGCTCGCATGGTGTCCCGGGGCGGGCGGGCGTGGCCCGCGTGGTGTCCCTGGGCGGACGGGTGTGGCTCGCCTGTTGTCCCGGGACAGATGGGTGTGTATTGCCTGGGGTCCCGGGACAGGCGGGCGTGGCCTGCCAGGTGCCCAGGGATGGGTGGGCGAGGCCCGCCATGTGTACCGGGACGGGCAGGCGAGGCCCGCTAGGTGTCCCGGGACGGGTGGGCGAGGCCCGCTAGGTGTCCCGGGACGGGCAGGCGAGGCCCGCTAGGTGTCCCGGGACGGGCGGGCGAGGATCGCCAGGTGTCGTGGATGGGCGGGCGTGGCCGACCAGGTGTCCTGGGACGGGCGGGCGAGGGGCGCCTGTTGTCCTGGGATGGGTGGGCAGGCCTCGATGGGTGGCCGAGGCCTGCCACGGGTCCTTGGAAGTGGCAGGTGAGGCCCCCCAGGTGTATTGGGACTGGTCGGCGGGGCCCACCAGGTTTCTCAGGACGGATGGGCAAGTCCTGCCAGGTGTCCCGGGATAGGTGGGTGATGCCCGTCTCGCATCCAGTGTCTGGGTGGGTGAGGCCCGGAAAGTGTTCCGGGAATGGGTGGCGATCCCTGCCAGTTCTGGGACAGGCAGGCGAAGCCTGTTGTCCTAGGACACTTGTCTGGCCTACCCCGCCCATCTCGTGACACCTGGCAGGCTTGCCTTCCCGTCTTTTGACACCTGGTTGGCTTCGGCCGTCAGTCCCCGGATACCTGGAGGGCCTCACCTTCCCGTCCCGGGAACGTGCGAGCAAGGCCCGCCAGGTGTCATGGCGGTGTCCTGGGATGGGTAGGCGAGTCACGCCAGGTGTCTGTGGAACGGACAATCCCCGCCAGGCATCCCTGGACGGGTGGGTGAGGCCTGCCAGGTGCGCTGGGATGGGTGGGGTAGGCCTGGCAGGTGTCTCAGGGTGCGTTGGCGAGGCCCGCAATTGGACGACTCGACGCGACGAATTTGTTGTGAACGCGCCCTTGTTGTTTGTTATTACACTTATAAAAGTAACTACTTTTAGGTTACTCTCTCTCTCTCCATTTTCTTTACTGTACATCTAAATTGCCAGCATAAGATAGAGATAAACAGAAAATATATCATTAATGAGTTGTACGTAGGGGTACCACTTCCAGTCAAGGATTCCACAATTCCCCCCAAACCTCCCCATCCTCTTTAGCAATGTGACACTCATTACAGCGATTACACGGTGGATGCGTCTGTCCACATCGCTGGAGGTTATTCCGAGACTTACTGTCAATTAAGGCAACGAGGTAGGTTTTCAAGCAAACTATCTAATTCCTGTTATAAAACAATAATCATCCTGTGCTCTCTCGCTAGTGAGAACATCCGGTCTTGCGACGTATTCGCTGGAATGATAACTATAACAATATAGTGGTTATTTATTGATGATGGTGTAATACACCGCTCTAAAGCATAGTGAGAGGAAGAAGTGTTTTGGTACCTGAGATTATTGCAGTGAAATTTTGTGTCCTTTTTGAGATTTTTTTTTTTCAATTCTTGTGGTCGCGTGAAGTAACGCGGATTTTAACGTCATTTGTGTTCAGTCATCTTGTAAATGTGTAAATATAATATCAAGAGTAATATTTTTGTATTAAAATGAGCAAAATTCAGTTCGTTTTCCCTGAGCTTTCCTTGTGTAAGGGCTGAAGCTTTTCCCTTCAGGTAGGACTGTCTCCTTCATGACATCGAGGCTGAACTTATGCTCTGTCGTCGAATTATGTGACAAAGCACTTTGGCACTTATTAAATTGTAATACATGAATCTTTCACAAGTGGTTTAAAATATTTTTTAAATACACAAAAATTTAATAGTCTTCTAATTCTTTAGGAGAGATTAATGTTGGGCTCAAAATACCTTTATAAGCAAGCAGAATGACATTTAATGTGTTCATATGTTCTTGCAATATTTCACTCTCTAGTGCAAATGTATTTAAAAACGGTATGTTTTCCAATTTGTTTAGTTCTTTTGTTGCATTCTGATTGACTTGATTTATAAAAGTTTTCAGTTTTTCTATTTGTTTGGCATTCCCATTTTTCAGTCTGTCTATTATTTCTATTTAATGTTCTACATTTGCTTCGGTAGGAACTCCAAATAATGTGTTCAGAGCAGTTCCAATAAAGGGTAAGAGGGATCTCTTTGATCTCTTGTTCACTGTATTTTCTGTCTTTGTTTAAGTTTTCTAACAAATGCGTAACACTATTATTGTCACCCATCTGTATTAATGGCTTTATATCTGTTTGTATTTTCTATAGTGTTTCTTCACTATTTAACACTGTTGTTATGTCGATAGAAACGATTCCTAAGTCTCTGATCATTTTGACTTTTCCATGTCTTTTTAACAATGATCCTTTTTTTATCTCTACCTCGGAGGAAATGAGTCCAATTATAACTAAGGTTACGATTAGCCTCATTTTGGATCTGTAAGAATAGACTTTTATCAGATTCTCTGTATATAAGTTTCACTAAGTGTTTTATACCTCTAATATTTTCAGTCAAACACCAATCATACATTTTATTTATTTTACATATTTTCATATAAATCTAACTCCGTCGGTTTCGGAGATTATATCCCATTTTTACCATCATTGTATTATGTTCTACAGCTTTCTCATGTCTTATGTTATCTATAAATTAAGTGGATCATGGGTATGCCTTTACGACTTTTATCTGATTCCAGAGGACTACTTTTTCTTTTAAATAACTTTCATAAATTACTCTATATTTGTTTAATTTCAGCAATTCTGTAACTCTGTATGGTCCAGTGTACTTAGGAGAAACCTTTACATTTGGCCCTGCTTGAATGTGATTTTGTACATATACGAGTATTTGGGTACCTATTGTAATATCTGGTTTGATGGCCTACTTATTATAATATTTAGCATGAGTCTCATGGACCTCTTTTAGTTTAGGCCTTGTTTTCATGATTGTCTCGTAAGTACGTCTGGTTTTCCATGCAACATAATCATCATAGTTATAAGTATATCCGGGTGGTGTTGCATCGTCTAATAATGTGTTAGGCAGTCTCTTTTGATAACCATATAGCAAATAATGTGGAAATTCTCCTATTTTCTCATTTAGAGTATTATTCAACGTGAATTGTACGTCCTCTAGTCCTAAGTCCCAATCTTCTGTCTGTGGACTCACTAAAGTTTTCAGGAGATCCTTTATTTTACGAATAGTTCGTTCTACTGCTCCATTAGAACTTGGTTTAAAAGCGGCTATTTGACATTTATTTATTTAATAAAATTCACATATTTTCTTTAAAAGATCACTAGTAAATTCAGCAGCATTATCAGAAAGAACTTGTGAGCATGAATGTCTTGTGATAATTCTAGATTTAAGATCTGCCACTGTAGCTGCATCTCTGTGTCTTACTGGTATTATTTCTACATATCGTGTTAGATAGTCTAAGAAGACTAATATTTGCTTATTTCCTCTAATAATAGTAGGAAATGGACCTAAAAAGTCCATAGTTACTATTTGGAAAGGATTTAATTCTGAAGGATATTTTTCAAGTGGAACTTTAAGATTTACGTTACCTTTATGTTGATTACAAACTATATAGTTTTCTACAAAGCTCTTGGCATCTTCATTACTATTTGGCCAAAAATAATTTCTGGTTATGATTCTTGTTGTCTTTTTAATCACTGGAGGTCCTGCTAACTTATATGAGTGTGTTAGTTCTAAAACTTCTCTGGTTAGTGTTTTTGGGTTGTATAGTCGAGATCAACCATTTTTCTCTGTCGGCCGTTTATACAACAATCCATTTATTAATTGAAAATCAGGGTTTATGGATTCACCTAGTAATAGCTGTCTTACTATTTGTCTGATTTCTTCATCTCTTCTTGGTGTATTTTTACTCTTTCTAAATCTTAATCTACTACTTGACAACTAAAACAAAAGGTATTAGTTGTAATGCATTTTTCTATTTCTTCTTGATATCTGGATAATGCATCTGCCAAGGTGTTCAATTTCCCTGGAATATATCTGAATTCTTGGGGAAATTCTAATACACTAATGAACCATCTATTTAATTTTATGTTATTCGTGAAGGCTCTCTTTTTAAACAAGTCACAAATGGGTTTGTGATCAGTAAGCACATTAACTTTATGACCCAAAAGTATGTCTAAACTTCTTTAAATCCCAATATAAAGCTAAACACTCTCTTTCTGTGGTACTATAATGTCATTCTGCTTAGTTTAAAACTCTACCAGCATAATATACTGCCCTCATCCTAGTTTTGGCCTTTGTAACAATACAGCTCCTCGACCTGTACTTGAGGTATCATAAACTAAATAAAAGTCTTTGGAAAAATCTGGGTGGACTAAAACAGGGTTCCTGATCATTTTGCTCTTTAGTGTTTGAAAGGCTGTTTCTTGTTCATCTTTCCATTTATATTTAACATCCTTTTTGGTTAGTTCTGCCAATGGTTTGGCCATAGTAGCAAAACCTTTTATAAACGGTCTTTAATAACCTATCATACCGAGGAACCTTCTTAATGCTTCCAAGTTAGTGGGAGCTGGATAATCAATTATTGCCTTTATTTTACCAGCCTGCATGTATAGCCCTTCTTCACTAATTACTTGACCCAAGTATTTTAATGATCTCATCAGGAATTGACATTTTTATTTTTTTATTTTTAGTCCTGCAATTCTTAATCTCTCTAGGACCATTTCTAATGTTCTGAGGTGGCACACTAAGTTTTTGCTAAAAATGATAACATCGTCCAAGTATACTGCAACATTTCCTATATCTCCTAGAATTTGTAACATTAGTCTGGCAAAAGTTAATGGGGCTGATGTGAGTCCAAATGGCATTACTTCAAACTGTAAATGTTCTTTATGTGTGCTGAAGGCTGTGAATTGTTTTGATTCTTCATCGAGAGGTACTTTCCAATATCCACTAAGCAAATCTAAGGATGAAAATATTTTGGCCCCTCCTAATTGAGCTAACATATCTTGAATTACCGGCATCGACATTCTATCTGGAACTGTGTAAGGATTTAACTTCCTTTAATCTATTACAAGTCTCCAACAGCCATCCTTCTTTGGAACAAGCAATAATGAAGAATTATATTGAGATTTAGAAGGAATTACTACTTCATCTCTTTTCATTTCCTCTATCAAATTGTCAACAATGGGTGTCTGGCTTATTGTTAATTTGTAATTAGGAATAAAAAATGGTTTGGCTCCATCATCTAACAAAAGCTATAACATTTCTTTATTTGTCTAGCACCTGAATTGACTTGTTTCTATTTTCTGGAAAATCTGTGTTATTCACTTCCTGATTTGTTTTAGAGTTTTGGCCATTTATAGAGAAAAATGCTTTTTCTTCTACTGTTAGTAAAGGTTGTTAATAGGAATCCCTACGCAAAAGACAATGCCCGCGTATAGTGTTAGTCCGTTGCTCAACACAATTCTCTCTCTCTCTATTCATCTGTCTATCAGTTGATCTTCAGAGGCGTTGTGAGGGGGTGGGGAGACTAGGGGGGGCGGGGCATATGTCCCCGGGCGCAGCATTGAGGGGGTGCCAAATTGAAGTTGGGAAGACACTTATTTTGGGGGAAATGGGGCGATGAAACCAGTAACTTAGAATCTTTAAGTTTTTATGAGTTTTCAGTACATACTTTATATTTAATGAAGATTGACTTGCTTTATTGTTCATTATATATAAATGTAATCATTATGTGTTAATTCTTAGTGTTATGAAAATGCTGCTGTCATGTATGGACACAAATCAGGAGTACAACAAAGACTTGCTACAGTGAACCCTAAAGCAATATAAGTGAACTGTAACAACCACTCACTAAGTTTGGCTGGGTTTTATTCTGCTAGTCATGAGGTGGTGATGATCACATTTTTTGAATTGTGCAGGCAGTGTACGTTTTTTTTCAAGGTCGACCTATAGATGGAGAGATTATAGAAGAATTTGCCTTTATCTGTGAAACCTGAATCTGGAAGAGACTGGAGTGCTAGGGCTGATGCAGTTTGACCCATACATGAAAATGTGGGGGATTTGGTCCAACTTTTAGAGACCATCTGAAGTGATTTGAATGAGACAACAGATACCAGAAGTGAAGCAATACAGCTATTGAGCAGAATTTTGACATTTGATTTCTTTGCTGCACTAAGTTTTTGGAATATTTTACTTACCAAGGTTTGAATCAGCTGCAGGATCCAAAAATGAATTTCCATGAGGCAGCACAAGATATCCAGGAGTTGCAAGTTTGCCAGACATCTATCAAAACAATTAATTTGTTTCATTTTACAATATGGGGATGAAAGTGTTTTCCCAAACCTTCGAGTTGCCCTTCAGATACTGCTAACCATTGCAGTATCAACAGCTAGTTGTGAGCGATCAGCTAGTAAGTTGTGTAGAGCAAGAGATCGCAGACAAAATAAACTTTGATGACGTGATAGACAAATTAGCGGCTGTAAAAACTAGAAAGATAAAACTGTAAAACACATTGTAACGTGCATCAATACTTAATGTCCTACAATTCATTGTCAATCATTTTCTTTGTTTAGGTTTTCTGTTATCAATATCTGTCTAATTATCTTTACATTCTAATACCTTTATACCGTTTTATTTCCTTGCATATGGTTGATCCTAAGCATCCATCACTTTAATCTTTTTGTTTTCATTATTTTGTCACGTTAAACATTCTTTAAAGAATATTATTATGCAAATTAGAATGTTTTGTTTTCAACTCAATATATTTAAAATAATGAAGGCAAACATTTCCTGCCTAGATTACCACACTCAAATGAAAATAGTCCCACCCCCCAGGGCCTCCCCTCCTTTGGGGGCCCCATAAAAGACTTTGCCCCCTAGCGCCAGCAACCCTCACGACACCTTTGGATCTTTCTCTTTTTCCTATCTTTTTACATTTACGCTATTTTCCCTAACATTATAAATATTTTCATACAAAATTTACAAATGTCTTATCTACTACCATTAAAAGCTTGCATTTAGCATTTCAATCATTATCCCAGTTTTTGTTAATACTGACACAAGGTATGGGACTGGAAACAGTGCAGAAGAGTCAAGCATGCATAGCGGGATACACATTGGGTAAAAGAACATCTACGTACGTATGGGAGTTACTTATAAGATACAATTCCTTTACAAAGGGAGTTAGTTAGCGTTGCCTCTGGAGAGCACAACTAAATACTCAGGGACATATATGAAGGAACTTCTCAGAAGTTAATGACGGGGCAATACATCAGCGATTTTATTATCCGTTCCCTGGATATATTCATCTTCTGATTATAAACTTGCATGTTCAGACTCCAGGGCATTAAGCGTTTATTCTGATTTCTAAATTAAGTCAGGTATTTCAATGGATTGTGGTCTGTCAAGACCATTAGTGGGAACTTGTGATCGGCATGATAGGGTTCATAGTATTTCATAGCAAGTACTATCCCTAATCATTCTTTTCAATAGTGCTATTGCAGGATTCTGCTGGGTTTTGCTTCTTTGATTAATATATATGCCAAGGGATGTCTGATACCATCGGTTATTTGGAACATTACAGCTCCTATACCCATGTCGCTGGCATCTACAGCCATATAGAAGAGCTTATCATAGTCAGTTGTACTTAATACTACCTTTTTCTTTAATAAAGCTTTGAGATTGTCATAGGCTTTCATGCATTCCTCTATACACTTATATGTCTTATTTCCTTTGAACAAGTTCGTGACTGAGCGGCAGCTTCTGAAATGTTAAGGATAAATAATCTAAAATACCTCATCATTCCAATGAAGCATTGTGCATCATTTTTGGTTTCTGGGTTAGGCATATCTCTAATCACACAAACATTCACGTCTTTAGGTATAATTTGCCCACTGCTGACAATGTGTCCCGGGTAAGTGATCTGGGCTGCTCCAAACTGACATTTGTTCCTACAATATACAAACCCTCAGTCCTTTACATTATGAATTACTTTCAGCTTTGGCTGGGATACGGCCATTAAATTCTAGAACAAGGTGGTTAGGCAGTAACCGCTGTCTGGTAGGTGGCTAGGCCCACCTGCCCGGATGGAAACACTCCACTTTGCTTTCGGTCATCTTTTAATGAAGGCGTATGTTTGTGAGCTCTTGATGACTAGCTGTTAATCACGATTTTCCCGTTGGGATCTTTTTTTTGTTATTTTGAGTGAATATATATTGTGTTTTAGTTTAATAATTGATATGCAAACCCAAATTTTGTGATAACCTTGCTAGCCCCCTTTTTCCTTTTCTGTGTTAAGGGTCTGTGGCAAGGGTGTGCTTGCACCCTTATTACATATTTTCACCCTTTAACGTCTGGGCGAGACAGTGTAGCATTCATTTGAAATTTACGCTTTGGAAATTACCAAGGGAAACTTTGGAGGTTTGTCCTTTGTTTTTCTTCCAGTATTCCCTCTTCTCTTTCGTCCTTTCGCTAGCTTATTGGACAAAGAGAGAGGGGGCGCGTGGTGTTGGTGTTTGAGGGATCTCCTCTCATTTTGGAGGGTGGTGCCCTTGGATGTGAGAGGAGTATCCTTATTTTTTAAATCATATTTTCTTTCTTTTACAGGCTAACAGTGGTGATAGTTGATTACAGCAGTAGATGGTTGTCTACCTTTGTGTTGGCTATATCAACACTTCATACAGACAAAGAAAGGATGATATGCATTATGAAAGTAACAACATATAAGATACCTCCCCGAAGAAGATTGGTTATCACAGTGTTGAATCCCATGATTCGCAACGGGATAAATAATCAGCAACTACATTGTTTTTGCCATTAATGTGCTGCACTCTTAAATTATACTGTTGCAAGCACAAAGACCACCTGGTCAGTCTTAGATTATGATTTATCATTCGTTGGATAAATGATAGGGGATTGTGATCAGACAACACTAAAATTTCTTCATTCTTAGGTCTTTTCACATACACTTCAATCTTTTTCAGTGCTGTGATTAAAGCTAAAGTTTCCTTTTCGATGGTTGAATATACTTTCTGATGTTTTTTCAGTTTTGAAGACATGAAACACACAGGATGGTGGATATTATTTTCATCTTCTTGAAGTAGAACAGCTCCAATCCCACAGTCAGAAGCATCAACTTGCGTCACAATTTCTTGTTGAAGTCTGGAGCTTGAAGTACTGGTCTTGAAGTTGATATGGCTTTTATCTTCTCAAAGGATTCTTGACACTCTAGAGTCCAAAAAATCTTAGCTTTGGGACTAGTTAAGTCTGTCAAGGGAGCTACTACAGCTGAGAAATTTGAACAGAAACGACGATAGAATCCAGCCATGCCCAAAAATCTCTGTAGCTGTTTCCTGGTAGTAGGTGGGGTAGCCTTACGGATATCTTCTACATTAGCATTTACCGGAGCGAGAAGGCTTTTCACAACTTTAAACCCAAGATACTGAACAGTTGCCTTTCCAAACTCACTCTTCTCTAGGTTGGCTGTTAGTTCTGCTTCTTGTAGTTTCTTGAAAACTTTCCTCAGAATCTTCAGATATTCTTCCCATGTTGTAGAGTAAAACACTTATGTCATCCAGGTGTACACCTACTCCTTCTACAGATCCTAGTAGTTGATCCATCACTCGTTGGAATGTTGCCGGTGCATTCATCAGACCAAACGGCAGAACAGTATACTGATACAGTCCAAAAGGAGTAAAAAGCTGACAGCAACTTAGCATTCTCATCAAAGGGAATTTGATAATATCCTTTCAACATCTATCTTAGAAACAAACTTGGCTTGCCCAATATTATCAAGTCACTGATCTGTAAGAGGCAAAGGATAATTGTCAACCACACTGATGGAATTCAGTTTCCTATAATCAGTACATGTCCTAAATGAACCATCTTCACTAACACACATGGAGAACTGAAGTGACTTGAACTGGGTTCTGCTAATCCATGTTGCAGCAAATACTCAACTTCTTTCTTCAAAACATTTCAGTGATAAGGTGATAAGCGATAGGCTCTTTGCTTGAATGGTTTTCCATCTTCTTGAATCTTGATCTCATGCTTGGTCAGATCAGTACGCCAGGTACATCTGCAAAAATTTCTGGGAAACTTCTAATCACTTCACTTAAGTCTTCACCTTGTTCAGCACTCAGATGTTTCAGTTTATCCTCCAAATTTTCCAAAATTGAAGAATTATTCATTTTGCTTTCAGCTCCCAATTCGTAGCCATCATCATCTTCTGTAGATGAAGTTATTTGTGTTATTGACACAGTTTCAGTTTTAGTTTCTGAGAAATAAGGTTTCAAGTGGTTCACATGTATCTTCTTTTGTCGTCTTCTTCTTTCTGGTGTTGCAATCACATAAGTTCTATCACTTAACTTCTCAGTTATCTTGTAAGGGCCTTGAAATTTATTAATGAGGGGAAATCTCTTGACAGGTAAGAACACTAACACTTGTTGACCAAAACTAAAACCTATTAGCTTAGTCTTAGCATCATATCTCCTTTTTATTTTCTCTTGACTCACTTTCAAATTTTCTAAAGAGAATTTTCTAATCTCTTGCAACCTTTTCCTTAAGTTCTTCACATATTCTCCATGGAATTCCTCTTGTTTTTCTTCCCAATTTTCTGCAAGAATCTTCAACGGTCTTCTCACTTCTCTACCAAAAATCATTTCATTAGGTAAACATCCCATACTTTATTCATAAGCATTCCTAACTTCAAACAACATTAAATGTAAACCAACATCCCATTCTCTTCCTGACTCAGAACAATACTTTGTCATCATACTATTCAATGTCTGGTTTAGCCTTTCCAAGGCACCTTGAGTTTCTGGATGATAAACAGTGGATAACTGTTGTTTCACTCTTAACAAATTCATCACATCCTGGAATAACTTGGAAGTAAAGTTCATTCCTCTATCACTTTGTACTATTTCTGGTATACCAAACTTTATGAAAAACTCCTCAAGTTTTCAGCAACTATCTTGGCAGATATGTTTCTAACAGGGATCGCCTCTGGATATCTTGTCACAGGCCACATTAATGTTAACAAATACTAATTTCCATTCTTTTTCTTTGGCAGCGGTCCAACCATATCTATAATCACTTTGCTAAAGGGTTCTTCTTTAACTTCTATAGGTTGTAGGGGGGCTTTCCGGATGGTTTCATTCGGTTTTGTAGCTATCTGGCAGGTATGACACTTACGACAAAACCTGCTAACATCTTTGGGGAGTCCAGCCCAGAGAAAATATTTCATGATCTTCTCCATAGTTTTCCTGATTCCCAGATGTCCAGCCTCATTAGCTACTGCTACCACTTGCTTCCTCAATGGATATGGAATAAAAATTTTATTATATTTGCCCTATACAGCATCTCCTGGTATATCTGTAGGTCTATACTTTCTCATCAGCAAACCTTCCTTCAGATAATAACAGGTAGGAGTTTATTGCATCTCTTTTCGATCAACAACTCTGAAGAACAAATCAGCTAATGATGCATCCTTTTGCAATTCCATTAGATTCTCTCTTGTCACTTGACCAACTTCAAGGGTTGAATTCTCAATATCTGCTAACTCAGCTACTGTAGTTTCACTACTGTTTTCAGGAACACTTTGACTACTCGGAGTCTCTTCAGGAACAGCAAGTTCTTCTTCATCGTCCTCTGCTTCTTCATGGGAAATCTCTTCTTGGTCAGCATAAGGGAAAACATCACTTCCCTGGAACAATTCTTCTAAGCACAAAGATCCTTCACTTGATCCTTCTTGGGTGTGTAAATCCTCAGTTTCTTCGATTACAGTCGTAGTCCTCTTCATACTTCTGGTAGTTACACAACTAGGAAACAGGTGGGGGTTATTTGTCTCCAACTCTACCGTAGGGCTAATCCTCAATGGTTTGTCTGTCACTACAGGACAAGGAATAAATGGTACCACCAACTTCATTACCCAAAGGAACATGTACACCTTCAACAGCCAGTGTGTCCTTTACAGCAAAATCAACATTCCCTGTCACCAATTCACACGACAGGTGTAAGCGGCATATAGGAGTTACTTCCTCTCCTCCTATACCCTTCAAAATAACTGAATCTCCAGTGAGTCTTCTCCAACTGAGGGTGAGCACCACATACTACCACACTATGGTTACTCCCTGTATCACGTAATATCTTGACTGGTACCTGCACACTTCCTCCTTGAGTTGACAGCATACCCTCATAGATATATGGCTTAAAAGCCTCCACACTGCTAAGCCACTCACTGCTTGAGGTTACATTTCCACGGGTTACAAAATATTCAGCTTGTTTAGTTTTAGTCTTCTCTGGAGTCTGATTCTTTCCCACACTGCTCTTCATAGTTTGTTTCACCTGGTCACCTTTCACTACTTGACCAACTGGCTTTGATAGCTGTTGATTCTGGTAACACTCTTGACTGAAGTGTCCTGCTCTTCCACACTTGAAGCAGACAATATTAGGTTTCTGTAACTGTCTTGAAAAATTGGAGGAGAATTTCACATTGGCTTGCTGAGGTGTATTACCTTGTGTACTCTTGGTAGTATCACTTGTAGGTTTCCCATTAAATTTGTTCCTGAAACTTGGATGAGACTTAAAACCTGAGCGTTGTTGGTTCTGGTACTTGACATTGTAACTGCGATTGTTACTAATTATATTGTAATCTTCACTTAGTGTAGCAGCTTTGTCAAGTTTCTTAACCTCTCTCTCTCTCAAATAGGCTCTTATATGTTCAGGAATTCCCCTAAGGTATTGTTCGAGGACAAATAATTCTTCTAACTCATCAAAAGTTTTAACTTTAGCAGACTAACCAACGTTTAAAACATCTTCTCACTTTATAAGCATAATCTAAGAATGTTCCCCTCTAATCTTTTCTTAAACTTCTGAATCTTTCATTGTAGTACTCTGGGGTCATCTGGTAAACTTGTAGCACATGGTGTTTAAGTACCTTGTAGTCTTTACACTGATCAGCTGTTAAGGCTAGATAAGCACTTCTCCCTTTACCAATTAAGACACTTTGTAGCAAAACTGACCATTTATCTTCTGGCCATCCCATACCTGAAGCCACTTTCTCAAAGTGATAAAAAAACTCATCTGGAGATTCTTCAGTAAACTTAGGGATTAACTTCTGTACTCTTACTACATCAAATACAGGGTCTTGATTACCTTGATTAGGGTTAGATGGTGTTACAGGTAATGTGGATCTAGCTCTTATCAATTCCATCTCCCTTTCATGTCTTGCGACTTCTCTTTCCTCTTTTATCCTTTCTCTTTCCTCTTCTGCTGCTATTTCTTCTTCTCTTTCTCTTCTTTCTTGTTTTTCCATGTCTATTCTTTCTGTTTCAGCTTGTATTCTCTCTCTCTTGAAGCCTGCATTTTCAGCTTAATCAAATTCTCTTTTGCTTCAATGCGTCTACGCTCTAACTCTGCATCACTTTTCTCTTTCTTTTCTTCTCACTTATTTATAAGATCAGCACGTGCTACTTTCAATAATTCTTTAGCTAATTCTAACTCATCTTCATCAGTTATTGTGCCTTTACCATACTAGTAGACACATAACCACCACATGCCACTGCTAAAGTGCTCCACTGTGCCTTAGTCAGAGTGGTTTCAGATAAAACTTGGATGGAAGGGGCTGCTAAAAATTCCTGAACATTGAACTGAGCCATTTTCTCTAAGTTATCATCTAACAATTCAACACAATAAATGCAAAATAAGAACTATAAGGTCACTCTCTTAACAAAATATATCCCTGACAGCACCAGTATAGTCCAGAGTGATAATGTAATCTGTTTTCCCTGGTCTCTGGGCACCGTTAATACTTGTGACGAAGTGCCAAGTATCTGGTTACTACACTTACTAATAATTAACTATTACCTCACCACAGCCAGACACCCGAACCTTCACCACAGGTAAAATACGACTGAATACTCTAAAGGCAACAGTGATCCCTTAAACAACTTACCAGTACAGCAGAAAATCAGACTAAGTTTATTAAAACAGGTGTGAGGTAATCTTATATGTAATTAAATTAATTAAAGGGCATCTCTTCATCAACAACTTTAAAAGTCTAAGTACCTCCCTGATTTTAAAAGTCTAAGTACTTCCCTGGTTCTAACTCACTTCAATTAAATTGAAGGAAAACAGCTCAATTACTACTCTATGTTTCTACCTAAACAAAATTAAATATAATGGTGAAAAAGAAAACACTTATAAAAATTTTAAATACAAAAATTTATGATCATACTCAAAATTTATGAGTGAAATTCACAATCTCAGGGAAATTTAGTTATTTGAAAACAACACAAAGTTTAATTAATTCTTGAATTAATTAAGTAAAATTAAATCAAAATTAACTTATCACAAAAATCAAGAAAATTAATTAATCAAGGAATTAAATTATTCAATTTTAATTTTAAGTGTTAGGTAATAACTAAAATTTGGAAAGTAATTCACAAGTGCAAAACAACAATAAAACTTGAAAAGAATTCTAAGTAAGTGCAAATTAATTCACAAGTGTTAAATTCAATTAAATATGCAATGATTAATTAATGAAAACAATTAAATTAATCAAATTGTGAATGCAAATGAAAACACAGAAAAATGTGGAAAATACCAAAATTGCAAAAACACTAAGAAAACATTAATTACACAGAACATAAGAAAAACACACTTTAAATAAAAGGAAATGTGGATAAATGCACATAAAATCACCAACACCAAAATGTGGAAAAATGGTAAGAATTTCCCTGGAATAACTCAAGTACTTTCAGTATTTCAAGTACTTTTTAAGTTGAAGTTTAGTGCACTGAACTTACTAAAAAACTCTTACCTTGGTATACCAATTTTCGAAGGCCTTCTTCGAAATGACCAATAAACACGTACACACGAGGCGCCTGTGACACATTTTTACAATGTCTGTTCAGATTCCACAAATAAACACTAATAATACTAAATAACTCTTAAGAAATATCAAATCTAAAATTTATATGAGTGACCAACAACTATGTATAAAATCTTTTACGTTAAATGTTATCACTGAATCTTTTACAAGAGAGAGAGAGAGAGAGAGAGAGAGAGAGAGAGAGAGAGAGAGAGAGAGAGAGGATCACCCAAACGCGACGAGGTCTTAAATCAGAATAATTTTACTTTCTTACGGAAGCTTAACAGTGGATTTCGTCACAAAAAACGTTTCGGGGCCGAAAGACAGTTACTTTCATAAAAATTCTCTTTCAAAACAATATCTAAAGAAAGATTGGAATTGGAATCGTTAATATAATTTATTATTACGTGATTTAAGACAATAAAAGTATTTTAATATGAAAGGAATAATCATTTATATTGAAAGCAAAACTAAATGATATCACTTCCCAAAGATGAAGTATGCATAAACAGAAGGTTGTAGAACGATTTTACGAAAAGATGATGCAATACCATAGAATCATGGTAAAATATCCACGTAACTTCTCGACAAAGACATACACGTTTGAAACAGACTCAAGCGACTAAGATTGACAGGATTCCAAAACAAAACGGAGGCTTCGCGTTCTTCTTCTCTCGAGTGATGACAACAATATATATATATTATATATATATATATATATATATATATATATATATATATATAATATATATATGATATATATATATGATATATATATATCTATATATATACATACATATTATATAGATAATATATATATATATATATAGATATGTATATATATATATATATATATATATATATTGCCGTGAGGGAGGTGTGAATGACCAACGCTATGCACAGTAAGTAATTGTTCTTTACTGTAGCCATTGTTGGGCTAATTGATGTTAAACTTTACTCACATTGCTTAATCAACTTTTGGGAATGTATCTCTATTTGTTTTAATGAAAGTGCGATTTAATTTAAGTAATTTTTCAGTGTTTTTGAGTGGTCGCATGGCCACGCTAATTTCTTCTAAATTCGGGGTGCTGTGACACCCAAGTTCATGCGTTAATACTTTGTCATTCTGTTAACATTGATAAATTTTAGTTTGTAATAAAATTGTTAAAATCCTCTGTGTTTACCATTCAAGTTGTCCTTGTGCACTGGCTGGAACCTGTCCCCTAATGTAGGGCTATCAGCCTCCCTCCATCTGGTACGAACCTAAAAAACAGTCGCTATAACATTTGCGACATTTAGGTCCTTTGAACCGGATAGCCCTAAGTATCCAGTCCCTGAGCAACGACAGCTTGATTATGGTCTTTGTCAAGGCGTTTGGTCATTCACAATTACCCTCAAGCCTTTCGTGTAATGAAAACGCAAAAGTTACCGTAGGCTAGGTGCTCTGCAACAGAGCCTAGTTTGTTTTACCCCATGTTAGGGGCTATCTAGATGTAAGAGCCTGTGCCAGTGCAAGGCTAAGCATAACTGTTGTGTTAATGTTTGTGCGCGAGGCATATGTTCAGCCATATTTCCTTGTGACGTTTGATTAATCTGCCGCGAATGGACATAAAAGGCAACCAGGAAATCGTTAACGTAACATTAAGGGCAACATAATTTTCTTTGTATCAATTGGAATTGACTGAGGAACTCAAAATGGTGGCCGCCTCCGTAACGCAAATTGAGTCCCTTGTAGGCCTTCTGACCACCGCTATCAGTCGTGCCAGTACAAATCTTGTAAATTCATTAACTGTGAATGTTTATCAGAATTTGTTAGACAGAATTCAATCAGATGAGAAACAGTTGCGAATATTGTACATGTCACACAGTCAAATTAGAGTCATCACTCGTAAGTAAAGTCATTAATGTCCTGGAAGATGCAGAACAAGTTGTAACCTTGTTATTGAGTCGTATCGGCACATTAACTAACGTAACGAAGCCAACAACTCGTTTACCACGTCTCAAAGAGCTACCCCTGCCCACGTTTAAGGGCAAAAAAAGCGAATTCGCCACATTTACTGAACTGTTTGATGCACATGTGCATTGTAGACCTGATCTAGACGATGTTGCTAAGTATACCTATTAGTTAGGTTCATTAGAAGGAGAGCCGCTCAAGGTCGTTTAATCCTTGAGCGTAACAGCTGCAAATTACCAAGTTGCCCGTGATTTGCTTGAGAAATATTACGGCAACCAGCAGCAGACACTAGTCATTCTGCATAGAAGGCTAGGCGATCTTTTTGTCTCAAAGTGCAACTATGTTGACCTCAAGAATTTCTGCATAGAATGAACTGTTTTAATCGAACTAGTCAAACGTTTGAGCGGATCCCCGTTAGATCACGGCATGTCGCTAAGTCTTATTAATCAGAAGATGTTGCAAGGACAAGTGTATTGCAAAATAGTTGAGTATCTGCATAAGTGTGATTTTTCATTGAACAAGTTGTTTGAAGCGCAGAGGGGAGAGGAATTGTCAACTGCCCATAAGAAGGGGTCCGAAGCGAACGCTAACCGTGCAACCTCTTGCCTGTTGTGCAATGGCAATCACTCCGCGTCTCTTTGCGTAAAGTACTCTACTGTGGCGGCCAAGAAACGTCAGTTAATTTTAAATAAGAAATGTTTCAACTACCTAATGTCCGGTCATGCGAGTAGGCAATTGTAGGTTATTTGATGGACGACATCACAGTTTGATTTGTGAGAAAGACAATGCGCAACAGATCTGTCGCGCCCACCAATAACCCCAGTCATCAGTCCTCCTCAAAAACATCACAAGTAGTCTTGCTGCCTGTGAAGAACCCAGGCACCAACCGAGGGGTAAGTCAAAGAACTCAGCCAAAAGCCAAAGATGAGAAACTGTGTGTAACTGCTAAGATGGTCAAGGACGAGCCTTTGACCGAGTTGCCGGCTACCTTATTGCCAACCGCTACATGTAACAAACCCTTTTCCATCAGAGTATTTTTGGATAAGTGTAGCCAATGCAATTTCATCTCTGAGTTGGCTCGCGAAGAAGTTAGGATTGCCAGTTATTAAACATGTTTCGTTGAATATTGCGCTGTTTGGCTCGCAGATTGTACAAGGCGAGTACAATGTCGTTTCATGTAGAATACACGTAGGTGCCAGAGTAATCCGCACTAAACTCGTTGTCCACGATGATGTAAACACTCCCATTCATAATGTTGGCCTTTCTAACGTAAAAGCGCATTTGCAGCATAAAGGTTGCACTATGGCTGATGATAAAATTATTAGCGATCCTCTCACTAACGTTAATATCCTGGTTGGGGCAGATTATTTTAGCTTGTTTGTCCTTGGTATGGACAAAATTGATGGAGTATGTTTGTTTGTGACGTATAACAACGTAATGCCATATGGTCGTGTACCACAGTGGGCCCTGGAAGGGATAAACGCATCTATTGGTCACACATTACGAGTTTGTCGAGACACCTCAGAGATCGACGATGATATGTGGTGGAGATTGGATATCGTAGGAATTGCTCCCCACAAACAGTACACCACCCCAAAGCACGCTGTTATGAATAAAGTCCAGAGAAGCATTGTGTACTGAACGAGGATACCAAGTAAGCTTACCGTTCCACGGGTCTGAACGGCCAGATACAAATTATCGTAATGCATTCGCTCAATTGAACACATTAGAAACGCAATTTCTGAAAGACCCTGAGCACCAATGAGACTATGAGAACGTCCTTCAGACGTATCTCGACGCCGGGTTCATTTCTGAAGTCACTAATTCAAAGATTGAGGGATAATACTTGCCCCACTTTGGGGTTAAGAAGCAGTCTCATGTTCAACGCATCCTCTAAAGTCAAGGGAGAACTGTCATTAAATGATTGTCTTTATCCAGGTCCCAACTTAGTTGAAATGCTATATGATTTGCTCCTTAAGTTTCGACCCAATCCCTATGCGTTAGTATCAGACATAAAAGCTTTCCACAGAATATTGCTACATCCCGATGATACTAAATATGCACCTTTTTTTGTGATGACGAGAGCCGAAACAAGCGGCCACGTACCCCTTTAACGTTGTGGTTTCTGGCATAACCAGTAGTCCTTATCTTTTGCAACAAGTGCTCCAAACCCATCTCTGTGAGTGGGGGCGGGAAGATATAATCAAATCCTTTTATGTCAATCAATAATTATCTGCAGACATTTGTAGCCAGGGAACTAATGGAAAAAGATTATTGCCAGGTCAAATCTTTGCTAGACGAGGCCCACATGCCTTTGACGGGGTGGGCAAGTAATTTTAGGGATCAACAGATTGGTTGCAAGGAACCCGATGAAGTCAATGTTTTGGGAATGAGTTGGGATAGAAGGGACGATAAATTGAGTTTAAGGCCTAAGAATGTCCAGAGCTGCAGAAGTAGTTCCAATTGTCTTACCAAACGCAAGCTACTGTCCCTTTTGGTGGCCAATTTTGACCCCTAGGGCTAGTCAGTCCCCTTTTTGTGCGGGGAAAAATTCTTCTTCAAGAATTGTGGGAAGCCGGGGTAGGCTGGGATGATTTGCTGTCAAATGATCACTAACTAGAAGCTAGCAAACTAATCGCTGAATTCAACAATGTTCACACATGTCAGTTTGAGAGGGGAATTGAGCATAAAGGTAGCGAATTCCATCTGTTTACTCATGTGTCGAGCAAAGCTTACGGCGCTGTAGCCTATGTCAGGCAGAGATCCAAACATGTTAGGTCTCTTAACTTCCAAAACTCAAGTTACGCCTCGCAAGCAAACGAAACTGACAATTCCAAAGTTAGAATTATTAGCATTATTGTTAGGATTTAGAATGGGAAAGCATCTTTGTAAGTTGTTTAGCTTTACCACCGTAGTACTCTGGACCGATAGCAAGGTAGCTATTGCCTGGGTAGGTAGCAGCACGGGAAGTAAAAACACGGTTATTTCTAATCAAGTGGGGGAGAGTGTTTCGATCCAACAGGAATGCGGCATCGAGTTGAAGTACGTCCTCACGAAGCAGAATCCACCTGACATCTTGACCAGAGGTTCAACATTGCACGATTTGAAAGTCAACCGCCTGTGGCATGAAGGACCGACCTTTCTACGCTGTGAGGACACCCCTGAACCATGTGTCGAAGAGGGAGAATCTCCAGTCCGACAAAATGTGATCACGACCGCCCTGAGGGAGCTCAGGAAAGAAGGAATTTTGACTCTGCCTGCTGAGCTATGGAAATTGCAGGGTAGTAACGTAGACTTCACACGACTTATGAAAATTTTGTCTTTGGTATTGAAATTTGGGAACTGCCAAGCAGACCCTTTCTTGAAATTAGTTTACTTAGAACAGGGACACCACCTTCCTAGAGTGTGTTGTAAGTTAGAGTGGCGTGCCTGTGTCCACTCCCATTAATAATTTTGTAAAACAATTAAGCCTAGTCATGTGTAATGGCATAATTTTCACACGAAATAGAATAGTTAATGTTACTAATACAAAGAATGAGTTAGTATTGCTGCCCTCTAAAGGTACTTTAGTATAATTGTATCTCACCCATCTCCATTAAACTCACATGCATTGGGGTTAATGTTCTGATAAGTCTTTTCTGGCAGGAATGTTGGAGCCCGGTATTGAGGGCTACTGCCAAGAGAGTAGTGGGGAGATGTAGGGCATGTATGTTAGCCTTCAGACCTCTTCTCCAACAACCACCACCTCCACCCCTCCCGACCGGCAGAGCACTTATGATATTTCCCTTCGAGAACGTAGGAGTAGACCACACGGGCCCCATACCCATAGAAGGAGGAGTGGGGCACATTCTCATCATCAGTTGCTTGGCCAGCCATGCAGTATATATCGATTACTGCAGTGGCCTGGACGCTAATACATTCATTTTGCTGCTTCGATACTTTGCAGCCACCCATGGTGCTCCTTCGACTGTCTTCAGTGACAATGCTATGACTTTCAGGGCCACATGCACCTTTCTCCAAGAGGTGTACATTGAGGATGTTACCAGAGAATTTCTGCTCTGAACGGGAGTGAAGTGGGTTTTTCAATCGCCCCCGATCTCCCTGGAAAGGTGGATTTTTTGAAAGGCTGATTGGGGTTGTCAAGAGGACACTCTCTACGAAGTTACAACGTAATTTGTTCACCAAGGAACAACTCCGAACCCTAATTAAAGAAGCCAAAGCTGTGGTCAACAACTGCCCCTTGATGTACTCGGGAGACATGCATAAGGACGAAGCCCTCACACCATCTCACCTCATCCATGGAGATGTTCACTTACTGCCGCCCGTGGTTCCTCATGAGGATATGCATATGACACTGACGACATGTCAGCTCCGTCACCAATATTTCAGGTTGACAGAGACCCTCAGTTGCTTTAAAAGGTACTGGAGGGAAGGCTACCTGAAATCTCTGCAAGACGTCATGCCTGCGAGAGGGCCCCCGGACTGTGCTACGTGTGGGCGACCTTGTGCTGGTGAAAACAGACTGGTGCAAACGCAGTCAATAGCCCCTCGGCAGAAGCCTCGAGCTTTATCCTGACGAAAAAGGAGTCGTCAGGTCCCTAAAAGTCATTTTGAGGGAGAGGAACATCTGTGTGCAACGTAAAATCATCTCACTTGAGGTGAACATCCACGACGACGAATGACAAGATGATGTCCAGGACCACAAGAGTAAAGAAAACGTAAGTATTGGTGAGCCAGAGATAGACGTTGATGATGAAGTGAATTGACAGACTGATGAACTCGAAGTAGTGTTTGGAGTGAAATGAGTGAAACAGTATGTGATGCAGGTATCTGACTAAAAAGCAAGGCTGCAGAGGAAGAGAGAAAAAAAGATGGAGTGGGTAAGAGACGATCTGATTTAGTGTAGTGTATGTATTTGTTGAAGGTAAGGAGGTGAACTCTGAAAGTGTGCGCGTTGGAAAAGAGTTCTGAAGGAGTTAGGGCTGAGACTTCGTTCTCTATACTCTGTTTTCTGTTGAATCATTGCATGAGAGCCGACCCCACGGTCCATAATGAACTCAACAGAACGACTTGTATATGTATTAATTTGTGAACATTGTACATTTTGTAACTCTTGCATTGCGCGGGAAGAGCTCCCACCATGTGAAACCCTTGTATAACTGTTTTTCGGCATCTGTGTTGTAACAACAAACATTTGAATTTGTAGATCGTAATGATCTTATAGTAGTGTAAGTGATCTTCTGTTACTATTCTTGCCTTAATTGGCTGGTCTCGTGACATATATGCATCTTTTATGATTGCTAAATCACCTATGCATAATTGCATCAGTGCATTATTAAATTTTCTGCTATTGATGATGACGCTGATATGAGTATGCTCTGTGACGAGCACTGAGTGAGTTGCAAGTTCCTTGAAGAGGAATCTTGACTTTATTTCATGTTTTTGCATTTATCATTGACTAAACTATGCTTGAGTATTGATGTTGAGTTGATTCTCCAATTGATGTTTTGAGATATGTTAATATTGATGAACTGAGATATATGCTTGCATTGCCTTTGCATGATTGCAGTCGCCATGATGTTATTCAAATTACATTTTGATGTGATCCTGCTGCCATTAGATGGTCGGTGTTGCTCTGTAATATGTTATGATGAATTGACATTGCTTGAATTTTGCTGAGCCATTTATTGCAATTATCACCTTGAGAGTTACAATTTGTGCATTGCTTTTGATTCCCTTTTGATTATTGATTTGTGTCCTTGCAATATATATTTTATTGCACCTGTTTACTGTCGAAAGCTAGACCCGTGCTGTAGCGCTACTCCGTCCGATTGCCTTGTTACCTGATTTCTTTCCTTCCCCACTTTTGGAGGATGGAGAATGTCGCGAAAAACTAGTGCACTAGTTTTCCGAGACGTACTTCCCGCCATCCATCCATTTCCCGGTTTTCAATGTGAGGCAAATTGCCACGTATCAGGCGATCTGGCGGCTAAAGCAGAATGGTCCTTTTTTTGTCAGTTTGCATTGATCAGTCATCGCCGCTCCTTCCCCATGGATTAATAACAGAATTCTTGTTGTCTTGTAAATTATATAAGAAACAGAAGAATGCTTTCCTTTTGAAGAGAACAAATTCTCAGTAAAATTGACTAACCCGATCCGCTTGGGTATAAAACCAGACTGTGCCAAGGGCTCACCCTCTTACTTTTAATTAACGTAGAGCAGGTAGCAACTCTTCCGGGTCTTGTACATAGTGTACGGGTGTGAACTTGGCCGTGAGGGAGGTGTTTTGAATGAAAGTGCGATTTAATTTAAGCGACTTTTTCTGCTTTTTTGAGTGTTCGCGTGGCCACGTTAATTTCTTCTAAATTCGGGGTGCTGTGACACCCAAGTTCACACGTTAATACTTTGTCATTCTGTTAACATTGATAAATTTTAGTTTTGTAATAAAATTGTTAAAATCTTCCGTGTTTACCGTTCGAGTTGTCCTTGTGCACGGGCTGGAACCTGTCCCCTAAGGTAGGGCTATCAGCCTCCCTCCATCTGGCACGAACTTAAAAACAATCGCTATAACATTCGCGACACTACTACTAGTTAATCTTTGCTTTCATGACTGAAATTTCACTTTTTCACCTTGGTAAGATTTAAAAAGGCCAAGTCCCAGAATTTGATAAAGTTAATGGCGTAGCTTACCTGTTTATTTGGTGGTGACCCTCTGCATCGTTTTATTAGCAAAAAGCTGTTATTCACTTTTGAAATGGACACGGCGGACGATTGTTGACAAATTTTGTACAATAGGATAACGACTATTTTCAGACTGCAGATAAAGTGAACAAGGAGAAGCGGAAACCTCAACGCCACAAACAATGCTGAGTAGGGTGGTGTCAGTGTCATGGATGAATATTTAATGATAGTATTCTTGTTATTACTCATGTATTTACCCTACTGTATATGTATTCAGTATTGAGGTGTCAATTGTCCTGACTTAAACATTCGGAGGCTACCATACATTTTAGGACAATTAACTCAGACTAGCCTATACATAACAATGCAAACCATAGGCTAATATAAAGGTACCTTATAGACCTAGGTTATTATTATTCTTGGTCTATTCTTAGCTGGAACTGGTACTTGACGTCGGAGACGGTCTAATCTTCATTGTTGTAGTCAAGGTCCTTTAAATAAACTCGGAGTATATTTAAAGGACCTTGGTTGTAGTAAGGGTTGAGGGAAAGGCTGGCTCCCGTGGGGTTTTTAATATTTCCTCTTAACAGTAGCGAGTTTTTTTTGAGATTTAGTTTTTAGAAACACTTTCATATAGGAATTTACAAATATTTATTTTTGTGTACCATAAAAACGTTTTGATAACGTTTTCTTTTTTATTTATGCATAAAAGAAACTGTATTATAAGATGTATTTATGGGTAACTCATAAATAATGGACTGAGCGTCCTCTGACGATGTACTACATCTAGGTAGATCACATGCTAGCGAAGAGCTTGTGAGGATTTTATCATTTACAAAACAATTAAGCTTTTAGCCATGTCGACTTCATTAGGCCAGCTTAATATCGGGTCTATGACAGGAGGAGGAAGAGAGTTGGCGGAGTTGATGAGGATAAAAAGAGTGGATATTTTGTGTGTGCAGGAAACTCGATGGAAGGGTAATAAAGCCCAAGAACTGGGGGATGGCTACAAGCTAATCTATAGTGGAGCAAGTGGGCAGGGTAGGAATGGCGTTGGTGTAGTGCTGTCTGGGGAAATGAAGAATGCAGTGACAGAAGTAGAAAGAATGACTGCATTATGAGAGTGAAGATATGTTATAGAGGGGAAATAATAAACATCATTAGTGCCTATGCTCCATAAAGGAAGAAAAGAGCAGTTTTTGGAACGAAATGAATGAGGTAACGCAAGAACTGGAAGAGCAGAAGAGGACTGTAGTGGGGGAAGACTTTAATGGACATGTCGGAAATGAAAATGATGTAATTGAACGTGTGTATGGAGGACATGGGATCGGGGAGAGAAACCCAGAAGAAGAGAGTATTGTAGATTTTGCCATGTCTTTTGATATAGCAATAGTGAACACGTTCTTCTAAAAGAAGAGGGAGCACTTGATAACATATAAGAGTGGCGGTAGATGCACACAAATAGATTACCTCCTTCACAATAGATCAAGACTAGTGGAAGTTAGGAATTGTAAAGTTATCCCAGGTGACCACGTGGGCCCCCAACATAGGCTCTTTTGTATGGATTTGAAGATGAAAAGAGAAAAGAAAACGAAAACGAATGGGGTAAAGAAAATCAAGTGGTATAAATTGTTAGGGAGGGATAATGATAAGAAGAGAGAGTTTAGGAGAAGATTGCTGGGAGAGTTTGATCTGGGAATTGAAGATGTGGGAGAATGGTGGAGGCGTAATGCATCAGTGATTAGAAGACATGGAAAGGAGATACTAGGGGAAACATCTGGAATAGTATGGGAGGAAAAGGAGAGCTGGTGGTTGGGGGAGGAGGCGGGGGAAGTGGTGAAGGGTAAAAGGGAGGCAAAGAAGAGATTTGAAGAGTCACAGCTGGAGGAGGACAGAGAAAGATTAAGAGAAAGAAACAAAGAAGTAAAAAGGGTGGTAGCTCAAGCTAAGGCAAGGGCATATGAAGAGGTTTATAATGAACTGGAAACCAAGGAAAGGTTGAGTGAGATGCTCAAACTGTCAAAAGTAAGAAATGAAAGAACGAAGGACATCACCCATATTAAGTAAATGAAAGATAGGAATGGTACTTTCGTAAAAAAGGAAGAAGACATCCTGAAAAGATGGAAAGAGTATTTCGAGCAACTGCTAAATGAAGAAAATGAAAGACTTGTAAGAGAGGATGAACAAGTAAACATGGGAATGGTAATTGGGAACTCTAGGGATGAAGTGATAGGGGCCTTACAAAGAATGAGGAATGGGAAGGCAACAGGACATGACTTAATCCCAGTCGATGTTTGGAAAACCTTAGGAGAGGAAGGGGTGGACATCTTGTATGATCTGATGGTAAAAATTTTTGAACAAGAAAAGATACCAGAAGAATGGCGGGAAAGCATATTGATACCTATATTTAAAGGTAAAGGGGATGTCCAGGAATGCAGTAATTATAGAGGTATCAAACTAATGGCTCACACATTGAAGATTTTAGAAAGAATAATAGATGGCAGGCTGAGAGAGAAAGTGAGAATAGGGAAGGAACTGTTAGGATTTATGGAGGGAAGCGACACAACGGATGGAATATTTTGCATAAGGCAGCTGATGGAGAAATTCAGAGAGAAACAACGAGACCTGTATCTGGTATTCATAGACCTTGAAAAGACCTATGACAGAGTGCCAAAGGAAGAAATATGGAGATGTTTGAGGGAGAAGATGGTGCCGGAAAAGTAGGTCAGAATTATTCAGGAGATTTATTTGAGTCCAGTTTCTCTCTCTCTCTCTCTCTCTCTCTCTCTCTCTCTCTCTCTCTCTCTCTCTCTCTCTCTATACTATATATATTATTATATATATATATATATATATATAATATATATACATATATATATATATATATATATATATATATATATATATATAATGTATTCTATTATGATAAAAGTGCTTCTACTCTGGCCAGGATTCGACACTGTATCATTGATAGGTATGCTAGTGACTGATCCATTCGGCTATTAAGAAAACTAATGATGTATAGTCAAGTCTAAAAGTCCGTCGACTCGCTCTGGTCATCTTTTTAACGGTAGATAGATGACGGAAACCTTAACACCACAAACAATGCAGAGTATGGGGGTGTTAGGAATACCGTAGGCCTAGGCCTAGTAGGCATTTTTGTAGTAGGCATTGTAGAGGGAACATAACCTAACCAGATTCACCTTTATCTAACATAACCTCGGACGCCGTGTCCTGAACTGGCCTTGGGTTGTGGGGACAGGATCAATCCCTCTTCCCATGAAATTCTCTAAAATAATTCGTGACCGAGTTTTTTTTTGTGATTTAGTTTGTAGAAACACACTTTCTTATAGGAATTTATAAAGATTTTTTATGTGTACCATAAAAACGTTTTGCTAACGTTTTCTTTTTTACTTATGCATAAAAGAAACGCTATTATAAGACGTATTTATGGGTAACTCAAAAATAATGGACTCAGCGTCCTCTGCCGATGTACTACATCTAGATCATATGCTAGCCAAGAGCTTGTGAGAATTTTATAATTTACAAAACAAATTAAGCTTTTATCCATATAGACTTCATAAGGTCGCCAGTAAACCAGCCATTTATATTCAAGTTAAGTTTAATTACGTACAGCCTTGAAACAAATTGAACGGCAGATAAAACCCGTGGAGAGGGCACAAAATACTGTGATAAGTTATTCTTTTATTCACAATAGCAATTCGTTAACGGCTGCCACTTAACATGAGAGATGGGCCAAAATCCCGGTCTATGCAAGAATGGTTGCCAATTCTTGATGATATCTTCTACGGTAAGTGGGCGCTTGGCAAGGAGGCAGGAGCACGAAATTCAGGGCAGCCGGAATCTGGAAGAGCATTCCAGGTTGCAATCGACATAATATAAAGACTTCTTTCACAAGATCTTTAGTTGAATAGCTCAATTAATAACTTGAACAAGTCACAAGGGAAACACATGGTGCTAGGAAAGGTACAAAGGCGTTCGTAGAGAGAAAAGGGAAATTTGAATATGGAAAAAATAGTGAGAGTTTTTTCGTCTTGGAGAGATAGGGGCTGGTTGAATTTGCAACTTCTAGACGTACCTTGGATTGCGTGTACAAATAGCCTGAGATGGGATGCAGACTCCAACCAGCAAAGATGAACAAAGGGGCTGACGAGCAGCGGCAGTCACATCTGACTACTATAAGGACTGAAGGCAATCCAGGGCATTCGTGGGTCATCTCATTTCAAGCACAGGGAGTATTATTTGTCTGAAAGGTGCAAAACAGTCAGCACAAGATTGTCGGAGAATAGACCTTAAAGCTAAGACTACCTAGCTTAATTTTAATTTCAATTACTGGCCAGGCGAGGCGGGATAAAAACGTATATATATATATATATATATATATATATATATATATATATATATATATATATATATATATATATATATATATATATATATGTGTGTGTGTGTGTGTGTGTGTGTGTGTGTATACATATATATGAATATATATATATATCATATATATATATATATATATATATTTATATACATGCATGTATGTATATATATATATATTATATACGTATATCTATATACATATATATATATATAGTATATATATATACATATATATATATATATATATATACTGTATGTATTGTCAGTATGTGATCTTTTTCATTAAGTATTATTATTAAATTAAATTTTATTTTGAATTAGTTAGTTAAACCTAGTTTTGTAAGTTTCACCTGTCGTTTGACCTCCCTTCGAGTGTAACAATTGTTTGGTTGTTATCAACGTACGGGGTTGTCTTTAAGGAGGTTGTGTGGGTTGTTCCTGTGAGGAGAACAGGTAGTCGTTCTCTGGACCTTTTCATAGTCGGAATATTTTTGCCTTGCTGCGTAGATGAAGAGTACTACCGTCTCTTGCTTCTTGGTGGTTGCAGCCTCTCTGCACGTGTAATTTCTATGTTTATTCATGTATTAATTAATGGTTTTTCGTTGTGTTTGTTTACTCCCCCCTTAAAATCATCCTTGCACTTTCAAAATTGAGTTTTGGTATGATTCCACTCTATTGTGGACTTCATATCGGTGTTATATGGATACTTGAAGTGGATGTTGATTGGTGTATTTTGGTGACGGTTAAAACAAGCCGTTACAATATATATATATATATATATATATATATATATATATATATATATATATATATATTGTTACAAACCTCTGGGGTTCTAGTACAGGTTCTTAGGTACTTTATTTTGCTAGGATCGTAGACAGTATATGCAACCCATGTTCAAGGAAAGCAGGCACAAAAACACTCCAAAAAAACTTAACAGTATTTATTACAAAACAGAAATAATTTAAATCAGCCTTGCGGGTTCTAGTAAAATACATACAACAATACAGCTTAAAGCAAGAGGACTAAATACCAGGTCCTCAATGAGTCACAAGGCATCCTAAAGCTAATCATCTAGCCCTAACAGAAATTCAGAGGAGGAGAACAAATACTTCATAAATCAGTGAGGATACCCAAATATAAGCCGGCCAAAACTATCCTAAATAACAAAAGGCTGAAGGAAGTGGAAGATATCAAAACAAGGAAAACCTTAAATTTACCTACCTAGCCATATAACTAAAGATATGGAAATATTATCCACCAATAAGCAATAAACAATAATGGCAACAATAAGCTTATAATATAAACAAGTAAAAAACTATGACAACGTATATGTATATATATAATATATGTACTGCACGTACACTGACAGTTCTAATCCTTACGTCGGGGATGAACTACTGAAGACGGGTCGAAACCTAGGAGTCCATAGCAAAGCACCCACCCAAACTGATTACTAAAGGGCATCGGACACGATCGCCAGGACAAAAGGGGTATAAGGCTCCTCGAAGGAAATAACAAGCTATACTGCCTTACCTGGGCGATTGCCTCCTCCCTACGTATCTCCTTACGAGCCAGCGCTCACCACCACATCCACGAAGAAAAGCAGAAAGGACGAAGGCAAAAGTGGCAGGTGAATCCGTAATCAGTACCGGGATCCAGCGACGGTACCAATATCCCGTGGGCTCCTCCGACGGGAATAAGGGGTAATATGAGAAGTCGCAAATAGCATACGCTTCTGCGAAACCCCGTAAAGCGGACACTATGGTCGCAGTTGAACGAAGAGCCGTGATCTACAGCACCAGAGTCGCAGGTGACTAAGGCACCTACGAACGGTCGTGAGGAAAGATTCCAACAGCGCCGTTTCCAAAAATAAACTGCCAAAAGGTCGTCCTCCAATAATCCACAAAAGCTGCTCAAGGGGATGGTCTGATAAGGAGCGTTCCAAAGCCCGAACTTCGGCGGGCAGACCATCAACGTCAGAGTACAGCTACCACCATCCACCGTACTCAAAAAAACAAATCACAAAACAATCGTTAGAACGATAGTTCACAGAAATAAACAAGGGAGGAGGAGGCGCTCAATAACTCAAACTCTTACATAAACTAACAAGCATTTGGCTGCTTAAGCAAAAGAAACTAAAAGTAAACAAGGCTGATTTAACTTGATAAATAAAAACAAAAACTACGTATATATATATATATATAATAATATATATATAATATAATATATATATATAGATATATATATATATATGTATATATATATATATATATATATCTATTATATAATGTCAATATAGTCCACAGGAGAAAAGAGAATAAAGGACTCGGAGTGGCTTGACAATTTCACTCAGTGATATTGTTTATCCTTTGAGGTTGTTAAACTTTAAACTGGTATTTTCTTACTCCTACACTGTAAGAAACACAATCATCTGCAACCGCCCCATACAAGAAGAAGGCTTGGTTTACAAAATACTTGTGAATGTGGTAAATTCTACCTTGGACAAACAGGAAAAGATATTGATAAGAGAATTTCCCAGCATCGATATTGTATAAAAACAAATTCTCTAAACAGTGCTGTTAATTTACATGTGCAAAATTGTGTCTGTCCTATCCTTTGGAACAAGACAGAGATATTATTCAAGGAAATAGATATGATTGCAAGCAATTTGTTCGAAACAGCTTGTATATGTTTTCGCAAAGAAAAGAACTTCAATATCAGACAGGGCATATATAAATTGGAACCTTCATTCCTTTATGTTTCCCAACAGTACAAATCCATAGAAAGGTTTAAATGACCAACTTTGACTACTGTTCTGTTGATTTCATTTTTCCAGTGAGAAATTTGTTTATAATTTTTATAAATATACTTATTCTGTTTAGTTAAAATAAAGCTCTTGAAAAGGCCTGGTAGAAGGCGAAATTATCGAGCTACTAGAGTCTTTTATTCTCTTTTCTCCTGTGGACTATATTGACATATCTCATCTTCGTGTTTTGTAGATTACGCACACACACACACATATATAAACCTATACATATACATATACATATATGGATATAGACATAGATATAAATATTTCTAATGTATTCTATTATGATAAAAGTGCATCTACTCTGGCCAGGATTCGAAACTGTATCATTGATAGGTGTGGTAGTGACTCATCCACTCGGCTATCAAGGAAACTAGTTGGTTTCGACCCTGATGTACAGTCAAGTCCAAAAGTCAGTCGACACTCTCTGGTCATCATTTTAATGGTACATAGATGGCGCTAGTCTTGCCAACACCGGGTGAACTTAGAGTGGCTGTCTTCGCTCTTCCCAGCTGATATGGGTATAGGGAGGAGAAGCCTGGTTTAATATACGACGATTATATTTTGTCCACGCCTTTAAGACATATGCAGTGATACTCATTCCACACATTTCGGATGCTTGGATAGATTCGCAGAGTTGGTATATACAGTAGATAGATGTAGTCTTTCATACAATATACAATTAGATTTTCTTGCCACATGTTAAATATGGCATCATCTAGTAAACTTACTCTACTTTATATGTATTAATTTTTACTGAGATTTGTATTAGCAATGTAGTTTTGATGTTCTCCATTCTTGTCATTATTTTTATTAATAATGGTAATTTCTAGCACGGTAGCAGCAATATTCCCATCAATGGTAGTAGTAGTAGTAGTAGTAGTTACAAGGAGTCACAAGGATTAGGATGTCTCAAAGACTTGTTAGTCCAAATGAGGAAACATCGTGTGTCCACTTATCTCTAGCAGCAGGTACTGGTACCACTGTTCATTTACAGTGTTCTAATGATTTTGTCTAGCTTTCTTTTAAACTCTTCTACACTGTTGCTGTTTACGACTTCTGGCGACAGTTTACTCCACGTGTCACATATTATGTATGTAAAGAAGTTCCCACAATGGGATGTGTTGTATCTCTTCAGTTCTAGTTTCCAGCCATTATTTCTTGTCTGGTTTTCTTTAACGTAAATAGGTTACTGTCTACTTTTTGTTATGCCTTTCAGTGCTTTCAATGTTTCTATCACCCCTTCTACTATATTTATGTCCTTTCTTAGTGTTGGTGAACAAAACTGTACTGTATATTCAAGATGAGGTCTAATTATTAATGTGCAGAGCTGCAACACTGTTTCCTTGTTTCTGTATTTGAACTCCCTTTTTATGTAGCCCACTATACTCTATTGTTTTCCATCTGTCCACCCGCCTGTGGTGTATTTACATGGTAACACTGCGTCTCGGCCTTTAAATAGTTACGCTATGTGTAAGTTTTAGGTAAATAAAAGGATATCTGGGTGTACATTTGCAACTGAAAAGTGTTTTAATAATTTACTGTATGCGAATTCCACCGTTAATATTCAAAATAGGATATTATTTAAAGCCCAGGACGCAGTGTTACCATGCGCAAACACCACTGGCGGCTGGACAGATGGAAAAAAACAGAGTATAGTTTCTGTGCCTTCTTTTCAGCCTTTATGCACTGTTTTGTGGATTTTAAGTCCTTGGTAATAATGACTCTAAGGTTCTCTTCTTGTTTTACACTATTTATGTCACTCCCAAGCAGTATGTAGTTGGCATGAGGGTTGTTTGTTCTTATTTGTATCACTTTATACATATTTAACTTAGATGGCATTTGCCATCTTTTTTACCACTGTCCTATCTTATTTAAGTAATTTCCTAAACTTCCAACTGTATCTGGGTCTGCTGCATTTACACCTAGTTTGGTGTCATCTGCAAATTTGGCTATCCTTCTAGTTAAGCCCACATTAATGTCATTAATGTAAATCAAAAGCAAGAGAGGGCCAAGGACAGAACTCTGAGGAATCTGCCCATTCTCTGTTTTCTGTAAGTCTTCGATCCAGTCTGCTATTTCTCCTACAATTTCCAAAGTTCTAACTTTTGTCATTAGTTTCTTGTGTGGAACTTTGTCAAAGGCCTTTTGGAAATCTGTCGTAAATACAAAGCATGTTATGGAAAAACTTCAAGAGCTTTGATAGGCAGGATCTGTTTTGTCTGAAACCGTGTTGGCTGTTTAACAAGTTGTTTCTATCAATGTGATCCACTAGTTGATCTGCAATTATGGATTTAAAACTTTACAAACGACCGACGTTAGACAGATTGGTCTATAATTTCCCGGCTCTTCTCTTGGACCTTTTTTGTAAACCGGGGTTACATTTCCTAGTTTCCATCCTTTTGGTACCTTTCTTTGTTCTGCACCTTTTCTGTAGAGTGTATATAGGTGAGAAACTATCTCTTCTTTTAGCTCTTTCATTTCTCCTGGATGAGTCCCATCTGGACCAGGAGAATTGAACTTTTTTAGTTTGTCTATTTTATTTTTCATGTCCTCTTCTGTAAATATGTTTTGTCCAACAGTTCTGGCCCCTCATATTTAATAACAGGTTCCGGTATTGATTAGTGTCTCCAATTGTGAAAACATTAGTGAAAAACTTTTTCAATATTTCTACATTTTCCAAGTCTGAGTTCACCAGGTTTTTTCTATTGTCCCATAGGGGACCTATGCTATTTTTTATTGGCTTCCTACTATTAACATGGGCAAAGAATTCTTTTGGGGTTTCCTTACAAACTGATGCAACTCCCTTATCCTCATTTATCTTTGCATTTCTTACTAATTTGTCCACCATTCCACAGAGTTCTTTATGCCTACTTGCTTCTTCTGGTGTTGGGTATGGGTTCATTGACTTGTGCAATCTGTAGAAGTAGGAGGGGTAGGGAGAGGGGAAGGAGGAAGAGGATTTGGAGTTGAAGTAGTAGCAGAAAGACTGTGGCATGTAGAGAGAGAGAGAAAGGTGGCAGTGTTTGCGTGAGTATAAAAGTTCTTGTCTGTGCAGTGAAGCACTGTGGCTAGACTTCGGCCCATTCAGCGTGAAATAGGACAACGTTTGGTCACCGTCGGGTGAAGTGGTTGAATCACTTATTAGAAATAGTTTAAATTTCTTTCGTGGAATTGCGTTGCATAATTATATATATTTAAAATTTCAGACGTCTTGTAGGAAAACTTCATTTATATAGAAAATGTTACATTTGATTATGGTTTCACGTTTTTTCTATTTTGAATATTATTTCAGCTTTGAGGTATTTTAAGTGATGACAATTATTGCTAAGCATCGTTCTTGAATATTCTCCATTTTTGATTCGCCACGACGGTGTGAATGGACCAAGTAACCCTTTCATTGAAACTAGCATATTGATATGAAAATGGGAAAAAATACAGGATATAAATCGTATCTCCATAAGATGAATTATTCCATTTTTTTATCGCGCTTTCATAGGGGATTTAAATACCATTTAAACACTGATTCATATCTTCACATTTGTAAGAATGAAAATATTTAAGTAATGAATAAGTGTTACCAGTGATGAATGCTAACCAATATGATAGAACTCGAAAGGGTACAACCTGAAAAAGCATTTAATCAAAACAACATAAATCATAATCACTTTACAAATGACTGTGGTCATATGTTCTATATAAACTATATTTACACATTTAAATAGATTTTCTAATAGGCATAAGAGCAAACTGCTAAGAGTATTATGCATGGCATTTATAAAAGGAAGTTAAATGACAGGTGATTACTTAATACACCTAGTAGACTTCAATGTAGACAACTGCGTTCTTGACGATCTCTCTCTCTCTCTCTCTCTCTCTCTCTCTCTCTCTCTCTCTCCAAATAAATGTAATAAGATATTTTGTCTATGCAAAATAATGAAAAGAAAGAAGATAAAAATCGAATTCGCAATACAAAAGATAGAATGATAATGGTGAATAAATTTAAGTAGAATGGATTTTAATAGACGATGCCGTATTTAACATACGGCAAGAAAATCTGCATTTCATTTGTTTGACCTAATCCCAAGTTAGTGTTTCATTATGTTAGTATTATATATATATATATATATATATATATATATATAATATATATATATATATATATATACTATATATATATAATTATGCAATATTTGAAACACTATATCTTACTACTATATATATCAACCCTGTGAATGCAATCAAGCATTAGAAAAATGTGGAATGATTATCATTGCATGTGTCATACAGGAATGGACAAAATACCATAATTATCATATGCTGAACTAGGCTTCTCTTCTCTTTACTCTACCTATTTCAACTGGGAAGAGCAAAGATTGGCCACTACAAGTTCAGCCTGGTGGTGGAGAAACTAGCGCCATCTATGTACAGTTGAAATGATGACCAGAGAGTGTCTGTCGACAGACTTTTGGACTTGACTGTACATATAATTGTCGAATTCAGGTCGTGTTTTCAAAAATCGAAATCGGCCAATATGTAACCATGGCAACTGAGTGTTCAGATTGTAACCTGTCACTTTTTCCGAATTTTATCTCATAATTCACTATTTAGCAACAAAACTCTCAGACGTTAGCAACAAAACTCTCAGTGCACCTCACGGGGTGCATTGTAGGCACTAATAAAGTTTTTTTGCAGCGTCCCTTCGGCCCCTAGCTGCAACCCCATATCATCACTACCTCCATTTATATTATCTTTTTTCATTTTGCTCTCCCCAACAATGCAATGTAAAAAAGGTATTGGGTCGGGTCAGTACTTGGATGGGTGACTGCCATGTCAAGTAATGTCAGAATGTTCGTTCATTAACTCAAATATCTGTGGGATATGGGGTGTGGCTGGCAAACCAATTCTATAATTTCTTGCTGAAAAGTAGCACCTTAAGATGGGACTATTCTCTCTCTCTCTCAAAAGAAAGAAAAATTATATATATAAATATATTTATATGTGTGCACATTTATACATATGTATACACACACATATATGTATATATATATGCAGGCTCTTATAGAATACGTAAGTATGCGTGTGGACTTCCCTTTGTGATTGCAGACTCATGACCGCCCCGAGTTGTTAGCTGACAGACATTCATCTCGGCAGATAAAATCTTTTGACTTAAACAGGGGATAGTTTATCGTCTGCATTGATTTCCACGGCGTCGTGTTGCTCATTACCTGACCGAATTAATGGAAATGGATGTGACAGTTCATCAATGATGTGTTTTGCTTAGATATGGGACCTTGCTTAAACTTGGGGTGGTGCTGAGGGGGTATCATTGGGTATTGTGTATTTTGCTGGTTCGTTCTCTCTCTCTATCTGCATATATATAATATTATATATATATATATAAATATATAATATATCTATATATATATATATATATATATATATTAATATATTATATATATATATATAGAGAAGAGAGGAGAGAGAGAGAGAGAGAGAGAGAGAGAGGTCTTATTCTGATCACTATGTGAATGTTTACGATACATGTAGGTACATGAAAGAGAGAGAGAGATCCAACCAGCCAACCTTTCTCCTCCTCCTCCTCCCCCTCCTCCTCATCCTCTTCTACTGTGCGTCTGCGATAAGCGAATTCCGTGACATTAGCAATGAGTTGAATTACGATGCCCAGCAAGAGAGAGAGAGAGAGAGAGAGAGAGAGAGAGAAGCTTGAATTATCGAGGCGATAAACTCGGCGGCGATTCCCGAATACGGATCAAGGGGCCCCACCTCGACATGTATATTGCCTCTCCTCTTAAATAGTGATGACATGTTTACCGAAGCTTCTCCCCTTCTTCCCGTTCCTCCCCACTCTCCCCTCACCATATCCTAGTTCCTTGTTCCCCATCCCCCCTCTTCTTCCTCCTCCTCCTCCTCCTTCTACCTCCTCGTTAAATATTACAACCATGGTACGGGGCAGGGTCGTTGTTGTGTATTTCTCTCTCTCTCTCTCTCTCTCTCAACCGCGGTACGGGGCAATTGTATTTCTTCTCTCTCTCGCGCGCGCTCCTCTCTCCTGGGACGGGGCAAGGGTTTCCGCTCTCTCTCAGCTTGGTACGGGGCAAGGGTCGCTCCTCTCTCTCGTGGTACGGGGCAGCTCGCTCTCTCTCAGCGTGTACGCAAGGGTTTGTTTCGCTCTCTCTCAGCAGTGGTAGGGGCAGGGGTTTCGCTCTCCCTACGGGGCCTAAGTCGCTCCTCTTTCTCCTTCGTGGTACGGGGCAAGGGTTTCGCTCTTCAACTCAGAGTTAAATCTCAACAGTGGTACGGGGCAGGGTTTTTCGCTTTCTCTCTCAGCAGTGGTACGGGGCAAGGGTTTCGCTCTCTCTCAGCAGTGGTACGGGGCAAGGGGTTTCGCTCTCTCAGCCAAGTGGTACGGGGCAAGGTTTCGCTCTCTCTCAGCAGGTACGGGGCAAGTTTACCGGTGGGCAAGGTTTCGCTCTCTCTCAGCAGTGGTAACGGGGCAAGGGTTTCGCTTTCGCTCTCTCAGCGTGGTAACTTGTGGACGGGGCAAGGGTTTCGCTCTCTCTCAGCAGGGGGGGCAACGGGTCAAGCTTCTCTCTCAGCAGTGGTACGGGGCAAGGGTTTCGCTCTCTCTCGTCCGGTACGGGGCAAGGGTCCGGGGCAGGGTTTCGCTCTCTCTAGCAGTGGTCAAGGGGCAGTGTACGGGGCAAGGGTTTCGCTCTCTCTCAGCAGTGGTACGGGGCGGCAAGGGTTTCGGCCTCTCTCTCAGCAGTGGTAAACGGGGCATAGGTTTTCAACTCTCTCCTCAGCAGTGGTACGGGCAAGGGTTTTTTCGCTCTCTCTCGCCGTGGGACGGGGGGCCAAGGGTTTCGCTCTCTCTCAGCAGTGGTACGGGGCAAGGGTTTCGCTCTCTCTCAGCAGTGGTACGGGGCAAGGGTTTCGCTCTCTCTCAGCAGTGGTACGGGGCAAGGGTTTCGCTCTCTCTCAGGCATGGTACGGGGCAGGGTTTCGCTCTCTCTCTTCCTCGGCGTGATACGGTGGGGCAAGGGTTTCGCTCTCTCTCAGCGTGGTAACGGGGCAGGGTTTAGCTTCTCTCTCTCAGCATGTACGGGGCAAGGGTTTCGCTCTCTCTCAGGGGCAAGTGGTACGGGGCAAGGGTTTTTCGCTCTCCTCTCCGCAGTGGTACGGGGCAAGGGTTTCGCTCTCTCTCCCAGGGGCAAGGTTTGTATACCCGGGCAGGGTTTCGCTTTCTCTCTTCAGAGTGGTTACGGGTGCATGGTTTCGGGGCTTTCTCGCTATCGGAGTACGGGGCAAGGGTTTCCGCTCTCTCTCTCCTTGTACGGGGCAAGGGTTTCGCTCTCTCTCAGGGGCAAGTGGTACGGGGCAAGGGTTTTCGCGCTCTCTCATCAGTTGGTAACGGGCCAGGGTTTTCGCTCTCTCTCTCCGTGTACGGGGGCAAGGGGTTTCAGGGGGGGGGGGGCGGGGCCAATCTCCTCTCAGTGTACGGGGCAAGGGTTTTCAGCTCTCTCTCTCGTGGTCGGGGCAAGGGTTGCTCTCTCTCGCAGTGGTAACGGGGCCAAAGGGTTTTCGCTCAATCTCTCGCCGTGGGTACGGGGCAAAGGGTTTTCGCTCTCTCTCAGCAGTGGTACGGGGGGCCAAGGGTTTTCGCTCTCTCTCCAGGGGCAAGGGTTGGTACCTGGGGCAAGGGTTTCGCCTCTCTCTCCGTGTACGGGGCAAGGGTTTCCGCTCTCCTCAGCAGTGGTACGGGGGCAAAGGGTTTCGCTCTCTCTCTCCGGGTACGGGGCAGGGTTTCGGCTCTCTCTCAGCAGTGGTACGCGGGCAAGGTTGGTTCGCCTCTCTCTCCTGGTACGGTGGGGCAAGGGTTTCCGCTCTCTCTCAGCAGGGTACGGGGCAAGGGTTCACTCTCTCCTCAGCCAGTGGGTACGGCAAGGGTTCGGCTCCTCTTTCGCAGTGGGACGGGAAGGGTTTCGCTCTCTTCCGCAGTGTTACGGGCCAAGGGTTTCGGCTCTCTATCAGCATGGGGTACGGGGAAGGGTTTCGCTCCGTCTCTCCAGCAGTGTTACGGGGCAGGTTTTCGCTCTCTCTTCTCCGGTGGTAGGGGCAAGGGTTTCGCTCTCTCTCTCCGTGGGGTTTACGGGGCAAGGTTTCGCTCTCTCTCAGCCAGTGGTACGGAGGGCAAGGGTTTCGTCTCTCTCTCAGCAGTGGTACGGGGCAGGATCGTTGTAGTATTTTGTCTCTCGCTCTGTCTAACTGTGGTATGAGGCAGGGTTGTTTTACTCTCTCTCCCTCTCAGCCGTGGTACGGGACAAGTACGTTGTTATATCCATGGTTATCTCTCTCTCTCTCTCTTTCCTTAACGATGTTTTGCCAGGCTCTTATATTCAAGATGTTTGCTTGTAATGTTTATGGTATGGTTACAGTGGACTGGAATGGATGGCTAACGTTTTCTATGGGCTGAGGATCGACGTCGACTGGTCTCGTGGACTGAAACCCGGTTGTTCTGTAAATTGAGTTATTATTATTATTACTGTCTGTAGTTTGGCTGTTTACTGTTCTTGGGTACTGCATGAAGTTTTTTGTAAACTGTGTGATGGTGTGCAATGCAGACAGTTTTATTGCTGTGCACTGTTCACAGTCTTATTGCCAAACACTATTCACAGTTTTATTGCTGTGCTCTATTCACAGTTTTATTGCTGTGTACTGTACACAGTGTTATTGGTATGCGCTATACAGAATTTTATTGCTTTGCACTGCTCACAGTTATTAATGCCGTGTAATGCTCACAGTTTTATTGCTGTACGTTATACGCTTTTATTACTGCGCACTCTACAGTGTTATTGGTGTGCAGCGTATACTGTTTTATCACAGTGCACTTTACACAGTTTTATTGCTACGGACTAGACACAGCTTTATTGCTGTGCACTGGTCACAGTTTTATTGGTGTGAGATGTACACAGTTGTACTGCTGTGCATTGTTCACAGTTTACTGCTCTGCATGTGCACAGTGTTTTTGCTGTGTAAAGTTTATAGTGTTATTGCTGTGCGCTGTCCATTATTCTATTGATGTTCGCTGTACACAGTTTTATTGCCGTGCCCTGTTCACAGTTTTGTTCACTGTTCACAGTTTTATTGCTGTGCACTGTTTTAAGTTTTATTGATGCGCACTGTTCACAGTTTCTTTGCTGTTCAATGGTCACAGTTTTATTGCCGTGAGCAGTTCACAGTTTTATTGATGAGCACTGTTCAAAGTTTTATTGTCGTGCACTCCTCAGTTTTATTGCTGTGCACTGTGCGCAGTTTTATTGCCGTAAATGTTAACAGTTTTATTGCTGTGCACTGTACACATTTTTATTGGTGTGCACCGTACACAGTTTTGTTGGTGTGCACTATACACAATTTTATTGCTGTGTACTGTTCCCAGTTTTATTGCCCTGTTTTATTGCTGTGAGCTGTACACATTTTTATTTCTCTGCACTGTATGCCGTTCTATTGGTGTATGCTGTACATATTTTTATTAGTGTTTACTGTTCAAAGTTTTATTGGCGTGCACTGTTCAGTTTCATTTCTGTGCAGTGTTCACACATTTATTGCTATTCAATGTACGTCGACAGTTTTATTGCTGTGCATTATACATCGTTTTATTCCCGCTCAAAGTACATAGCTTTATTGAGTGTGCTGTATGCTGTGTTATTGCTTTGCAATGTAGACAGTTTTATAACTGTGGTCTGTTCACAGTTTTATTGCCGTGGAAAGTTCATAGTTTTCTTGCAGTGCACTTTACACAATTTTATTACCTTGCATTACACACAGTTTTATTGATGTGCACTGTACACATATTTATTGCTTTGCAATGTACGGGTTTTTATGTGTGCACTATACACAGTTTTATTGGTGTGTAATATAACAGAGAATTATCGTTGTGCATTGTACACAGTATTATTGTTGTGCACTGTTCACAGTTTTATTGGTGTGCACTGTACAAAGTTTTAATAGTGTGCACTGTTCACAGTTTTATTGGTGTGCACTGTACAAAGTTTTAATAGTGTGCACTGTTCACAGTTTTATTGGCGTGTACTGTACACAGTGTCATTGCTGTGCACTGTACCCAGTGTTATTGCTCTGCATTGTTCACAGTTTTATAGCTCTGTACTGTTCACAGTTTTATTGCTGTGCTCTGTAATTTTGACACGATTGCTCGAGTTGGCAGGTTTTTTCATTTAAGGCCTAATTGTAATTGTGACTGAGGCAGGTGTTTGGTGCCTTAAGTTATCTGTTTGTCTGTTACATAGCATGGTAGCAATTAGGTAACATTTGCAGGGAAATATCGCTTATAGGTAGCTCTCGTGACTCAAACAGGTGTAAAATGTTTTGAAAGGTAAGACTGTAACTTCCGGAGAAAAGTGACCCTTCGGAAACTGCTCTCTCTCTCTCTCTCTCTCTCTCTCTCTCTCTCTCTCTCTCTCTCTCTCTTGCGTACGCGTCGTCCGACCCAGGCGTAGACACCTCATACGTCCCACGTGTTCTCCATGGAAGTTAGCTGTCTGTAGTTAATTTTTTCTTCAGTCCTCTGTTCTCCTTTCGTTGCTTTTCTCACACAAGAGCAGCCTGGAAATCTTAATGGAGTAATTCTCCCACTTCAAAATTAATAGGTAAAAGGAATTTAAGAATCGTGAAGCGCAATGTTGACTATACCTTGGTATATGCATGGTGGGATTTTAAGCGATAAAGCAAGGTGAAGAGCAGTGTGGTGCTTGATTAGGAAGAGGCTATGTGGAATGTAGTTTTTGTTATAAGGCAAATGAGATGATTTGGGATAATGGGGAAAAGCAGTTAATTGAAATTATTATTGAATATTGATGAACATTCAATGTGCCGGGTTTTGAGGATCGTAGGTACACAGGCAGTTTGTTGAGAGCAATAGAAGATCTTACGAAGGAATAACGCTTACTTTACACTCAACTAAACTGTTTTTCTGAAGCCCCTGGAATCTACTGAATGCAAATATCCATGTTGAAATTGAAAATTTAGGGATGCTCTCTAATACCGGGCTATCAAAGGTCGATGTTCAAAAATGGTATTTTTCACCCTTTCAAAAATCTGCATATAGCCTGTATTTATAAATGACCAAAAGTTTCAAGTAAATCTTGATATATCAAAACAAAAATCCACTATTTATTGACCAAAACCATTGTCTGGCCCCTCAACCTGTTACTTTTACATTATATAGTCAGTTAATGTGTAAAAAGAGTCCGTTTTTAAATGTTGTTGTTGTAGATTAAGTTGGCCTTATGCCAGGACGGGCTCTTGCTCATAGAGCAGCCCGTAGTTTTTTTTAATTATTTCTACAAAACGCGTAACCCGATTTTCATGAAAACCGACTAGAGATAGAATTTGGGAAGGATCATCTGCCCAAACTACTTTTTCAAGAGCTTTAATTTTTAAAAATTAGCTTTCTATCTTAATTAAGGACCGATCCAGACCGATTTTGAAATAACTCCAAAATCAAGGTGGATATTCACAAGCGAATAAAAGTCACCAAATGTTTCTAATCAAAACAATTTATTGACACAATGCTGATGATCATTGGAGGAGGCTTCATGACAATTTTTTATAATGATTGAACTGTTACTGTAAATTTCTTGCATATATTGAATAATAATAACTGAATTTAAGCTCATTCAACAGCGGGATACTTCAATGATAACAGTAAGACTATAGGCCCATGTGTCAGACCAAGGATGTGAACAATGCATTGCTCACAGTCATCACGTCTCTTTTTCGCCAAAGGAGCCCCTAGAACCGCCAAGTCAACTGCTTCTTGATCAGACATCATTCAGTTTACTTCAGTTAAACCTCAACCTGAAACAAAAACTAGTTAATTCCTTCAGAAAATGTTTGGTGTTTCATATAAGGTCACTCAGTTCGTTTGCGGTAATGACCCCATATTTACACGCACACACACACACACACACACATATATATATATATATATATATATATATATATATATATATATATATATATATGTGTGTGTGTGTGTGTGTGTGTGTGTGTCTGCGTGTGTGCGTGTATATATGGGGACATTGCCGCAAACGAACTGAGTGACCTTATATAAAACACCAAACAGTTTCTGAAGGAATTAATTACACTCTTGTTGCACCGTTAGGCCAATCCATTCTTATTCTTACTCTCTTCATCCCTCCTGATAATACAGACTTCCTAGTGACCTGTCTGCCATTTTCTCCACTAACCAAACTACAACCTTCATAAAGGAGACTTAGCTCACCAATTCTTCCATACTCTACAACATTTTGCTCACAGTGTATCATCAGGAAATATCAGTTATACAACACTGAATTCAGACACTCTCCTCTTTTCCTCCTACATCGCCTGTCTTTTCTCTGTCGGGCAGCTATTGCTACATGTGCACCCCGCCCCCCACCACTCAACTAAACTTTGTTTTTTCTGAAGCCCCTGGATCTACTGAATGCAAATATCTACATATGCTGACATTAACAATTTAGGGATACACTCCAATACCGGGCCATCAAAGGTCGATGTTCAGAAATGGTATTTTTCAACCTTTCAAAAATCTGCATAAGGCTTATGTTTATTAACGACCAAAAATTATCGGTAAATCCTAATATATCAATACAAAAATCTACATTCATTAACCAAAAACCATTGTCTAGCCCCTCGAACTGTAAGTTATTTAAAATTATATATATATTTATTATAGTTTTTACTTAATATAAATAATTTATTATTTATTATATTTAGTATATATATATGTACATATATATATATATATATTATATATAGTATTATAATTTATTTAATTATATTATATATTATATATAGTATATATATATAGTATAGTATAGTATATATATATGATATATATTTTATTAATAATAGATCTTTTAATATTTATTTATTTATACATTGCGTGTGCATGTAGTGTACGAATTAATTTTATCATATATATAAAATTAAAAAAATATAAAATTTAAAAATATTTATACAATGGTTTGGCATGTAGTGTAACGTAACACGCCATTGCTAAGTATTCCGAACAGAATAATAGAATAAGCGTAGTTAGAACGATCTCACCCAAGAAAAATAATTGCTTTATGCCAATGGTAACGAAACCTTTTGAAACTGAGAGTTTATTATCAGAAGGTACAAACCATGAAATCTGACGTAAAAGCAGCACAGTAATGACTTTGGTGGTGAAGTCTCAAGTTGTGAGTGTGTGTGTGAGAGACGCTCTCACTCTACGAATAATTCTGCGAACAAATGATTTATCCTCCACGCTAAGAAGTAATACCGTATTGTAAGAGAAGCATTTCAATTTATCGTAATTATTATTCCTGTTATTCGTAATTTACTTGATACATTAATCTGCACAAAATCGATGGCGAATATAGGTCTGTTCCAGTCCTGATAACTGTTATGTACATTTGACAGGTTTATGTTTATGTGGGGTGGGGGGGGGGGTGGGGGGGGGGGGGGTTAGTGCCGTCATTGCACCTCTTACGGTGCACACTGTAAGTGTTACTTGAGGTTCTTTACAGCGTGCCTTCGGCCCCTAGCTGCAACCTCTTTCGTTCCTTTTATTGTATCTCATTTCATATTCTCTTTCTGCCACCTTACTTTCCACCCTCTTTTAATAATTGATCCATAGTACAACTGCGAGTGTTTCCTCCTGTTACACATTTCAAACCATTTAATGACAATTTCCGTTTCAGCGCTGAATGACCTCATAGGTCCAGTGCTTGGCCTCTGGCCTAAATCCTGTTCTATCCAATTCATGAATGTATATAAGAGTAAAAATGTCAGTTAAATAATAAAAGTAGTTAAAAGAAAAAGACAGTATGATTACTGATGAGGTAACCTCAGTATTCATGTATCTATGGATTAACCCTCCTCTGTAGGACTACCCGAAGCAGAAGTAATGCAATACAATCGCTGCAGTATATAATAATTATACTCAAAGGCATTGTTCTGTGTAATTGTTGAATCTGAATGTATTTTTCCTATTCTCCTTTCCCAGCCTCCCCCTTACTATTTATACCGGGGGAGGGGGTTGGGTGGATGCGTACCAATTCCTCAAAAGCACCTCCTCTCTTTCTTATTCCCTCTCTCTCTCTCTCTCTCTCTCTCTCTCTAAGCGGTACGGAATGGGGCGTGCCCTTCGTCCAACAAGGACGCATCTTCCGGGGCAATGCCATGAACACAAACACGGGGAGGAAAACAAAAGCGGAGGAAGGACGCAGCAAATACACCTGTCAGCTGGCCCGTAATAAACAGACACACACTTCTCCGTCCATCACCGGTAAACGGGACCAGTGTTGCCACAAAATGCTGGTCTGGTTCGGCTAGACTTCTCTAAAATTTTCCCGATTATTTTAACCAGAGGTGTTTGAGGTGGCGGGTTATTGATTAGATATGGTTATTATCATTTCTCTAATTTCGTTTTTTCGATAGGGGGAGTGGGCGGGTTTGTTGAGCCCCGGGCACGGCGTTCATTAGGTCACGACTAGGTCGTCGTGGAGGGAGGCGTTGGCAACAGTGAGGGCAGGTCTCGCAGTGCTTATAACTAACGCTAGCTGTCTACACCACGGCTAACGAAGCGGTGTTATGTTTACTGAACCAGCCCCGTCCAAGTTTACAAGAAATGGCCCCGAATCACTCAGAGTCATGGGGGCGATATTGAATTTTGCTGATGAATCGAGGGATGGAGAGAGAATTTTTGACGCATTTTTTTTTGTTTCAATTCTCATTATTTTTTCCTACGAGTTCATTTTTTTATCTCATTATCGAGATAGAATATGAAACGGTTAGGCCTTCATACAGAAATACATAATTCTAGTTTTTTTTATTAAGTCTCTAAACCTAACCTTTACTGCGGAGAGCTTTCTCCCTCTATCTCTCTCACACCTTCCATTTATGTACGAAGACCTGCGTTACTGTGGCCTGTTATTTTTAACTTTCGTATATTTTCACAACGTAGTCGGCCGTATGTTATTTAGAATTGAGATAATCTGCTTTTGAAAAATACCTTACGATTCCGCTCCTTGTTATACTATTAATTCTCTGAGCTTCGGTTCACAGAAAAATATTCCTAGACCAATAATGCTTCCCATTTTCATTCTTTAACTGTGTTAGGCCTTCTTACATTTGCCATTTTTCTTGATGATAATGTCAACAGAACGATTGACGGTACATTGTTAATATCTAGCCTAGTAAGAACAAAAGGGATTGGGGATGGGACGGGGGTGATAATTAGTAGGGCCTAACCACGCCACAAAACTACCACCATTAAAGGTTTTTGGTATGGGTCTTTTCGTATTTTAGGTTTGTAACAGCGTAAAGGCCTGTCCACACTAGGAAACATTGTTTGTTTGCAAACACTAATTACCACATATTTGTTTCTCATCCAGAATGGAAAACATTTAGTGTTTTTAAGTATGTAGACACATGTACATTTTTTCCTTCGTGGCAAAAACCTTTATTTATGTATAATGTATATATATGTTTATATTTACATATGTATACATGCGTATATGTATATATACACATGTACAATGTATATATATGTACACATATATACATGTGTGTATGTATGTATGTATGTACGTAGGTATCTATTTCCATTTCTGCCAAAAGCAAGTAAGCCTGACACGCTCCTTTTTCTAAAAACTTACTTAACTTTTTTTTTCTTTTTCTTATCCCTCCCTCCTCGAGTGCATAACCATGGTTTGCTGACCAGAAATGATGAAAAAATTTAATTCAACAAAATTAAGAAGAAATTTAAAGATTTGAGAAGAAAAAAAATGCTTAGGTACTTCAAATTACAGAAAGAGGTTTGTAAGACGTATATTTCCATCAAGAAGTTCGTCGTATGCAATCTTTCCTCTCCCTCTTTCTCTCGACCTACAAATTCCAAGAAGCTGAAAGACGACAATCACTTAGAGAAATCCATGCTAGACATCCTCTGTGATTTATAGCTTCGTTGCATTGTTTTTGCTTAATATTAAGATAATATTTTCTCTTGGAATAGTTATTCTCTCAGTTATACCTCGTATCCTCTTAGAATATCTAGGTCTAACGAATAGACCTTTAATTTTAACACCAGTACTATTATAACAAACAGACTTAAAAGTGTTGATGATACCAGTGGAATACATCAGTTTATTAACAAATAACAATGTCAAGTGCTCTCTTTATAAATACTCGTGATTATGATTTACTTGCCTACGCATGACATCCAACACTCACTGTAGACTCAGCCGGTTGTTGTAGGTGATGTAGGAGCATTGTAGGATACAAGTTTGTCACTATGTAGCTTGGGTCAAGTTGGGTATGTAGGTCTTGTAGCCGATTGCCAGTTTAAAATTCGTTTTGCGAGCAAGCAGCTTCTATTCTGCTGTGCATTCGGAATGTATGTGGGTAATATGTGAATATTTCTGTTGACATAGTGTTGTTTGTGTGGGGATATGGCTAGTAAATGCGTATGTTGTTAGTAATAAATATATATTGTTTGTGGGGATATATGGCTGGTAAATATGTATATCTGTTGGTTTAAGTCTGTTACTTGTGTGGGGGAGATTTTGAATCTCTGTAACCTCGTACGTGAAGCCAAAATACACACAAAATGATGAATAAGTCTTGAGAGTCTCGCTGCGGATTCTATGAACAGTCGTTCAGGCGGAAGGGGCTCTGTCCTAAATTGCAGGCGGCGGCCTCACCGTACGAAGCCAAGTAAGCATGGGAGCATCTTTCTCCTCACCGTGAGCTTGGCTTTTATGACCAAGGATTTCTCAGCGGGAATATATATTGTCAGTACCTCTCTCTCTCTATTCACATCCCCCTCTCTCTATCTCTCTCTCTCTCTCTCCCCGAGTAGCAGCGAGAGATTTCTGTCCCGACACATTTTCGGGGCAGATGGCTTCTCATAAAGAAGATCAGGGGCCGTTCAAAAGCAAATGGCATACTAAAACATTCATGCAGTATAGGTCGTTGCAGGCCTTAGCCACGGATGATAGGAAGACGGGGGGGATGTGGGTTAAGGGCGAGGGCGATGTTGAAGGCAGTCTTTTAATTCACCGCCTTGGCTCGTCTCTTGTTTCCCGCGCGCGGGAATTTAAATAGCGTTACTGAATCGAGTCTTCGTTTAATGTTTTTTTCTTTTATTACCCACTGTTCTGAGAGAAGTGTTGATGGCAGTATTTGCTTATCAGACCATTAAATGTCTTCTCTTTAAATATCTTTTTGTATGGAAATATATATTAAAATTGGAGTGGCAAAGTTAGCTTTCCTATGACAGTACCACAACTTTTTTTTTTTAATTTTTTTTTTTTTTTATTGAAAACACGTAGAAGGAACTTTTAAGGATCCTGGCTTTAAGGTTTACGTAAGAATAACACACAGTGCATGTTCTTGTATTTAACGCATATGGTAACGTTCGGCAGCGAAAAGTGACCTAGTCACTTTTGATGGAATTTAGCAGGAAAAGTTACCCAATTAAAAAAAAAAAACAAGAATGATCGTCATTAGGTCATAAAATGACATAAATTGTCAGGTAGTTAGTTACAAGTAAAGTTAAACTTGTAATTTTGATGTAATAACATAACGTACCACACACACACACACACACACAACACTAGTTACTATCTCTAAATCGACTTGTAGATTTTACGGCTTCTCAGAACCGAGTTAGGAAATGTCCACTTATTTCAGTAAAATACACCGACCCGTAGATAGTTCCGACCAAGGTCTATAGATATATATCTACAGACCTTGGTTCCGACGTTGTTGAGCTCCCGCCGAAGGGCCGTCGGAAGCCACTGAATAATTTTCGTGCTTTAACTTCATATTATTCATCTGAAGGGATGCTGCGACCAGTCTCTCCGACTCTCACGAGTTGGGTGGGGGAGGAGGGGGAGTGAGGGGAACAGCCTCTTCCCCTTGGTGCCTCCCCGATGACCTCCGATGTCATCGTCGTTCGTTTCTCCTGAGAGAGAGAGAGAGAGAGGAGCAATTTCATCAGTCATTGCAAAGCCACCCTTTTCCAGTCTCTAGCCTCCTGGAACCTATCGCCATAACCTCCGTCGTACCTCACCGGCAACCTTCTTCGGGAAGTTCCTATCATTATTCTACAGCATAAATAATTCCTCGTGCACCGAGGGCTCCAATCTCCATGAATAAGACCTCCTCCTCCTCCTCTTCCCCTCCTCGTTCCCCTCCCCCCTCTTTCCCCTCCCTCTCCCACTCCCCGTTTCCCCCCTCCCATCCCCCACTTTCCCTGATGTGGAATCACCGTGAAAATGGAGAAAGGAATAAATCGGATCCAATGAGGTGTGAAAGGAGGTGGAGGAGGAAGAGGAAGGGGAGGAGAGGGTAGGAGGGAGATGGGGAAGAAGGCCCCGGTGGCTAGCCGTTGTATCACCGTTCCTCACCTATTAAGGGGTCTCCGTGCGATCCTAAGTAACAGACACGATGGCGTAAACGAGGGGCGCGTGCCCTGCCTGCTCGCACTCAGGCTGTGATTGCCTCAGCCAACCAACAACCCCCCCACACCACCCCTTCCCTCTCAAACCAACCCCCCAAAACCTCCTTCCTTCCTTCGCTCCCCCTCCCCACTCCGTCTCTTCTCTCTTCACTCGAGGGAAAAGTCGAGGACGGGGAATGGGATGAGGTAGGGCTGGGTGTAGCGGGAAGGACAAGATTTTGGAAGTGTCGTGAAGGATGAGTGTAGGATATGATGTAGGACAAATAGAGCTGGAGTCATTGGGCAAAAGGTAAAACCTGAGAAGGGAAAGAATCAACTTTTTAAAAGGTTATTTATCAGAAAGAAAACTCCGAAGGTCGAGAAAAAATCATCTCGGTGCTCAAATTATAATTTAAATAATAATAAGAAAATATATAAGAAAATTAACTCACAAAACTAGGTACAATTAAATCGTGGCCATTGTTTTGCTTAACTTGACAGAACTTCTAAAGTATTCTGGTTAAAAAGGAATAATTACATTTAGAACCAAGAGAGATAACGCAATTGAAGTGGTTCAGAGATTTTTGATAATTTCTCTACGGCGTTTCATCTCTTTGGGAGAGTTAATTTTTCGTGAAACATGACCATGAAGGAGCTTGGAATCATATAATGAACTTCCAGGCTTATATTTTGAGAAAGTATAACATAATTTTGTTGCGTAAGTGTTCTTGTTGTTTATCCATATAGCCTGCTTTATATTGTAAGATATATTTCTCGGAAAAATTCGGACTATGCAAGCTAGCTGTATATGATCAATTTCGAAGAAAAATCGGTATACACACACACACACACACACACACACACACACACACACACACATATATATATATATATACATATATATACATAATATATATATATATATAATATATACATATATATATATATATATATATATATATATATATATATATATATATATATATATATATATATATGTATATAATGACCTACAGATGGTAGAGGGATAGAGAGAAAGAGAGAGGGTGTTGGGTGGGTGGACGTAAAGAACACAAACAAAGTAATTCAGATGAAAAAAGCACTTGGAGCCGGGCATCAGAAATATGTGAAATGATGTACAATGTACGTAAACAGAATTACATAGAATGAAACTGCGCGTAATGATAAAATGAATGTTGAAGTACTGTAATTTAGAAAATTGTAGAACGGCATTATCCTGGTAAAAATAACCAGCGGTGTACTTTTACAAAATAGAGTTGACCTATTCTACTTAGTCTTCAAATTGATCAAACGTAAGAGATTATTCAATTCCTAGGAAGTGAGCTATACCTTAGGTTACTAATACATGTGATTCAGTACTGTTACTGCTGCTGTTACTGCCCTATCTCTATCGTGCAAACGCTGAGGTTTCTTTACCCTCTAATCAAGGCACCATTAGGTCATGGGTCGTTACTACGCAGCCCTAGGAACCATTACCATATTACTGCGGTAAACTAATTAAGATCGGGTGGTGGTGGTCCTCTGTCTTCGCTCATTGGTCGTGTCTCTGGAAATTCAGTTTTTGGAAAGTCCGAGGTTTCTGTGGGAATTCCAATTTTGGAAAGTCATTTCGGTTTCTGTGGGAATTTCATTTTTGGAAAGTCATTTCGGTTTCTGTGGGAATTTTAGCATGGGAATTTAGTTTATGCAGTCTCTTCAGTGTCTGTGCGAATTTTTAGTATGGGAATTTAGTTTGGAAAGCCACTTCAGTTTCTGTGGGTTTTTCATTTTTGGAATTTAGTTTTTGGAGAGTCATTCCGGTTTCTATGGGAATTTTATTTTTGAGAAGTCATTTCAGTTTCTATGGGAATTTTATTTTTGAAATTTTATTTTTGGAAGTCATTTCGGTTTCTGTTGGAATTTCTAGTATGGGAATTTAGTTTTTGCAAGTCCCTTCAGTTTCTAATGGAAGGTTTAGTATGGGAATTTAGTTTTTGGAAAGCCTCTTTCTGTAGGAATTCTATTTTTGGAATTTAGATTTTGGAAAGCCTCTTAAGTTGTGTGAGAATTTTATTTTTGGAATTTAGTTTTTGGAAAGCCTCTTTCTGTAGGAATTCCATTTTTGGAATTTAGTTTTTGGAAAGCCTCTTCAGATTGAATTGGAATTTTATTTTTGGGAAGAATCTTCAGCTTCTGTGGGAATTTCATTTTTGGGATTTAGCTTTTGGAAAGTCATTCCGGTTTCTGCAGGAATTTGACATTTGGAAAGTCATTTAAGTTTCTGTGGGAATTTTATCGTTAGAATTTAGTTTTTGGAAAGCCATTCCGGTTTCTAAAGGGATTTAACTTTTGGGAATCCATTTCACTTTCTGTGGGAATTTCATCGTTAGAATTCATTTTATTGGAGATCTAATCCAGTTTCCATAGGAATTTCATTTTTGAGATTTAGTTTTTGGAAAACCACTTTATTTTCTATGGCAAGTTTAATTTTCGCAAGGTCACTTGAAGTTCAATGAGAATTTTTGGAAACCATTAAAGTTTAATTTGGCAATTAAATTTTGGAACGTCCTTCCAATTTGTATGGAATTTAATTTTGGGAGTCTTCATTTTCTATAGGAATTTCATTTTTGGAAAATCGTTTCCAGAAGATTTTGTCAGTTGAAGATAGTCAATGTCATGTCGCTGAGTCTGAACACATACTTTTCCCAGAGAGAGAGAGAGAGAGAGAGAGAGAGAGAGAGAGAGAGAGAGAGAGAGAATGTGTATATACTTTTGTTAATATCTTTTTTGACCTTTCAATTACTTCCTTGCAGTGAAATGGTGTTTCATCATCTCTATCACCATCATCGCCATCAGTATCTCCTCTTTATCTCATCCACCTCGTCCTCCACCAACTGACCCTACCTCCTCCTCCATGTACCATCTCCCAACACCATACAACACAGACCCTTCACCTCATTCCAGAATTCTCTCTTCGGGTTCGTCATGGTTCCTAACATTCCTTCGTGCGAGCATACTGGAATCTCTTGACCACAGAGGCTCTCTCTCTCTCTCTCTCTCTCTCTCTTCTTTCTTCGAGGGGTTGTGGTTCATGTCTTGTAACAGAGAGGGATAAGGTGAAGGCAGACGGACGCTGGAGAGAGAGAGAGAGAGAGAGAGAGAGAGAGAGAGAGAGAGAGAGAGAGAGAGAGATTCCAGGAAGGGCGACTGATGGAACAAGTAACTGGAATAGGGGAAGGAGTACGGGAATTTGGAGAAAAGGGTCTTGGGAACAAGGGTATATTGAGGTCATTCTACGGAGAGAGAGAGAGAGAGAGAGAGAGAGAGAGAGAGAGAGAGAGAGAGAGAGAAGGAGGGTTATTCTCGAAGTGATTTAAGTAGATTTTTAGAAGAAGAGAAACTGAGATAGGGAGGAAGTAAAAGATGAAAAAACAAGGAGCGTAGATGGAGTAGCAAGGGGAAATGAGAGTAGATGAAGGTGAAAATTAAGGAAATATGTCATCTCGCGAGGAGAGAGAGAGAGAGAGAGAGAGAGAGAGAGAGAGAGAGAGAGAGAGAGAGAGAGAGAGTTGTGTATGGTATTGTCATGCTGTACCAGTAGTTTTATGATTCATTTCTTTCAATACTGTTCAAAGGAGACGCTGATATTAAACCAGCTGCATACACACGTAATCTTATGCGTATCTGATACGAATCTGGTCATGAATAATACTTGTATATAACACGTAAAGAACGTTGCTTATGCAGTGATGCTGTGTTAGTATGACCTTGCATACGTGACTATGAACCTTCCTAAATTAGGTCTGCTTGATTTCATTTATTTAACTCTTTCCTATTCCTTTGTAATATGGTATATAATTATAAAGCAAATGTTTTTTAGTTTCTTTTTTTTAAGAAGGCCATAGGCTTAGGTCATAGCTGAAATCCAAGAAATAAAACAAATATATCGCATGTTGAAAATGAATTATGTATTGTAAAGAGAGGAAGAGATGATTTTCATTTGAATATATACACATCAAATATAGTTAAAAATATTTGTTTACAAATTGCAAATATTTGTTGAGATTTAGTGTACAACATCCATCTTAAATTTACCTATATTATTAAATATATTAATTTTGTTTTACGTTATCAAAGGGGAAATCTTCCCATGTAGCGGACCTAAGCCATATTTTATCTTTTGGTATTTTGAAAAGAAAACTATTGTGTCGGCTTTGTTCTGTCCGTCCGCACTTTTTTCTGTCTACTTTTTTTTCTGTCTGCCCTCTGATCTTAAGAACTACAGAGGCTAGAGGGCTGCAAAGTGGTAAATTAATCATCCATCCTCCAATCATCAAATGTGCTCAATTGCTGCCCTCTAGCCCCAGTAATTTTTATTTTATTTCAGGTTAAAGTTAGCCATGATCATGCGTCTGGTAACGATATAGGCAAGGCTACCACCGGGCCGTGGTTACAGTTTCATGAACCATACAGCACTATACCGAGACCACCGAAAAATAGACCTATTTATTTTCGGTGGCCTTGAATATACGATTTACAGAAAACTCGATTACTCCGAAGAAACTTCGGCGCATTTTTTTCTCGTTTGGTTTTGGGAAAACAGTTTTGGAGAATATAGAAAGCGCAGCTGGCTACCGTTCATCATAATTTATGTTCAACGGCTGTCCCAATAGCCAGCGTCACTGTGTAGTAGTATTTCGTAACAGTGCATACAGTGCATACAGCGAATGACGTTTATGTACATATGGGCCTATAAAGAGCTGCCTAGCGTTGAGGCTGTAGCCTACAGCGTAGATGCATACAAGTGGCTTTGGAGTTTATCCGGTTTGGTTTGCATATATACATAGTAGTAGTGGCAATTATGATGACCATTTCAGAAACGGGTCTAGAGGTCTTTCATGGGGGTGGGAGGCCACTCAGTACTCATGCATATAGTATATATATATATATATATATATATATATATATATATATATATATATATATATATATATATATATGTATATATGTATGTATGTATAAATAAAGATATAAGCCACGAAGGAAAGTGAAACACTGGGTAGTTGCCGAGATCTTTCGACTTAACTTAGTGGACTTATAGATTTATTTATGCATTTATCACGCTCGAACTTTCGTGATTCAGCTATACACACACACACACAGATTACACACACACACACATACACACACACACATATATATATATATATATATATATATATATATATAGAAAACTTGTACAGTACATATGTCAATATTTATATATCTATGCACACACACATATATATACACACAGTAGTAGTAGTTATTGTACAGTTGTTGTTGTTGAATTAATCATTATTAACCAAGCATATGTTAGCTACTAATAAAAATTTGTTGAAATAAAACAATGCTCTCTTATTCATATCCATGGAGGCGGGGGTCGTGTGACCAGGTCCCCCCAACCCCCCATTTATCACCTCAAGTATCTATGGGCGTTTGCAAGACACATGTTAAACAAGGCGTGATCCGATTTGCAGCTTACTCGGAATGCGTGCGTGATTTTTCCCCTCCCCTACATTGTTGTAAATATATATACCTAATTTTTAACATAAATTATAAAGTGCTAAAATCTACGGTCAAGTAGAGCTTTGTTTCACTAACGAAAATTAATTATATATATTATATATATATATATATATATTATATGTATATATATATATGTATATATATATATATATTGTAGTATTATATATATATATATAATATATATATATATATATATATATATAAGCTGACCAACCTGGCGCTGCTCGAGAAAACTCTGAATGACAAACAATAAACTCTCTTTCTCTCTCTTCCTCTCTCTCTCTCTCCCTCCAGAACCCCTCTACTCTCTCTCTCTCTCTCCCTTCCCTGTTAAGAAAGTTGGTTCAGTTACAATGTCCAGAATTTTTGACATTTTATATTTCACCCTCCACTTCTTAACCTTCATTCCTATTGGGGCTGAACTTGTACTTGATGAGCATTGGGAGTGTCTCTATTCATCCTAGTGTTCCCAAAAAACTTTGGATTAGGCACTAATAGCCATAATTTTTTACATTTAATTTTTTATTCCTTCTCACCCCTCCTTGCTATTTGGGCTGAACTTTGACTAAAAGGGTATCGGGAGTGTTACTTTCATCACAATAACCTCAAAAACAATGGATTAGACACTAACATCTGTAGTTTTTGTTGTTTTTACATGTCACACCCTTCCCACCCCTCTTCCTATCGGGGCTGAACTTGGAATTATTGGACATTGGGAGTGTTACCATTCATCTCAGCAACCTTAAAAATTATAAATTAGACACTAACATCTGTTGTTTTCGGTTTTTTACATGTCATCCCTTTCCCAGCTCCTTCCTATCGGGGATGAACCTAGACTTAAAGGGCATCAGGTGTGTCACTATTTATCTCAGCTACCTCAAATACTATGGATTAGACATTAATATCTGTCATTTTTGGTTATTTTTTTACTCGTCACCCCCTTCCCACCCCTTTTCAACATCCCCCATCAGGCTGAACTTGGACCTGAAAGGTATCAGGAGTGTCACTATTTTTCTCAGCGACCTCAAAAACTATGGATTAGACAATAATATCTGTTTTTTCCATAATTTTTATATTTCACCCCCTTCCCACACACCACCTTTAGCCAAACAATGATCCAATTTTAATTCTGTTTTCATCATGACCTTCCCCGGTTTAATATTGACTAAGGTTTAAAATCTCACCAAAATCGATCAAGAAATGTGGATTTGTATAGCTTTCATACAAACAGACATTTTCTGGTTTATATACATGTACATATATATATATATATTATATATATATAATATACATATATATATATATATAAATATATATATATGACTGGCAAAAATGTTCTATTATATCAGAATTCCTTCTAATAAAAGGAGCCAATAAAAACGCCAAAATATAGAGAGAGAAATACTATATTTCAGAGACTGCTGTCTCCCTCTTCAGGTAGATGAATGAGAAAAGTTACAGAAAAGGTGGTATCTATACCAAGAGATCCATCCACAGGTAAGCCAATTTAGGTCACTACCGCTGATAATCTTCCTTTAATCTTCTTAAGCGTTGGTTGAACGACGGTGACCCAAACCCTCGAAAAGTCTAACCCTTTTGCTTTTACTTACCCAAACACCTTAGCCAAATCCCTGATTAACGTCCAACAAAAGACATCCCCCAAGGACACAGGCGTTTACGAAATCCCATGCCTAGACTGTGACCAATCTTACATTAGATTTACAGGAAAATTACTTCCCCAGAGATTAATACAGCATAAACGGTCAGTTAGGTATGGACAACAGAACTCAGCTATTTTCAACTATATAAATGAACATAACCATAGAATAAACTGAAATTTGTCATGTATAATTTATAGCAGCAACTGCCGGTACAAGAGTCAAATGATGGAATCGGCCTTGATTACAGAGAGGCAGGTAATGAATATCTCAAAGGGAGCATGGGACTCAGATATCATCGACAAGGTTTTCATTCAACCAACGCTTATGAACATTAAAGGAAGATTATCAGCGGGAGTGATCTTAATTGGCTTACCTGTGGAAGGACCTCTTGTTATAAATACCACCTTTTCTGTAACTTTTCTCATTCATCTACCTGAAGAGGGAGACAGCAGTCTCTGAAATATAGTATTTCTCTCTCTATATTTTGTTGTTTTTATGGGCTCCTTTTATTAGATATATATATTTATTAAGAAATCACATTTGTGCCCCGAAGATGTGTTAAATACACGAAAGTACTTGACACTATGTCTTTTCTTTTTAAAAACTTTCCCAGTGGCTTCAGCTAATATATATAGGTAAATTAAATATTTTGTGATTTCTGACTACACACACACACACACACACACACACACACACACACACACACACATATATATATATATATTAAATATATATTATAATATATATATATCTATATATATATATTGTGACGAAGTGCCAAGTACCTGGTTACTATGCTTACCAATAATTAAATGAGTAGCTCACAACAGCCAGACACCTGAACCTTCATCACAAGTAAAATACAACTGAATACTCTAAAGCCAACAGTGATCCCTTAAACAACTTACCAGTATTGTAGAAAATCAGACTAAGTTCATCAAAACAGGTGTGAAATAATCTTATATGTAATTAAATTAATTAAAGGGCATCACTCCATCAACAAACTTTAAAAGTCTAAGTATTTCCCTGATTTCAGAAGTTGAAGTACTTCTCTGGTTCTAACTCACTTCAAGTAAATTGAAGGTAAACAGCTCAATTACCACTCTGTTTCTACCTAAACAAATCATATATATACTGGTGAAAAAGAAAACACTTATAAAAATTTTAAATACAAAAATTTATTATCAACCTCAAAATTTATAAGTGCAATTCACAAAGGAAAGTTTAATTAATTCTTGAATTAATTAAGTAAAATTAAATCAAAATTAATTTATCACAAAGTTCAAGAAAATTTATTAATTAATTGAAATTAAAAAGTGTTAGGCAATAATTAAAATTTGGAAATTAATTCACAAGTGCTAAACAACAATAAAACTTGAAAATAATTCTAACTAAATGCAAATTAATTAAATGTGCAACGATTAATTATTAAAAACAACTAAGTTAATCAAATGGTGAATGCAAATGAAACACATCACAGAAAAACATGGAAAATACCAAAATTGTAAAAAGCACCAATCAAACTGAATATAAAATAAAAACACACGCTTCAATAAGAAAAAATGGATAAATGCAAAAAAAAAAAAAAAAAAAAAAAAATTCAGTAAGAAAAGTGGATAGATACACAAAAAATCACCTCAAATGAAACAAACACAAAACACAAAAATTTGCAATGTGTAAAAATTGAAATAGTATCACCTAAACCACTGTAACTATTAGATGCAACTAATAAATCTTGTATTAACACATTACCTTGGTATCAATAGTCTTTGGTGCAGCTAGCTCCAAAATTTCACCACACAATTCACAATATTTCAAAAAAGAAAAGGCGCTGTTACACACTTGTACAATGTTTGTTAAGATTCCACAATAAGCACTAAATAATACTAAATAACTCTAAGAAATCCGAAATCTAAAAGTTACAAGTGACCAATGACTAAGTATAAAATCTTTACGTTATGTTAATGTAAAATAATATATGGCGCGGGCAAGAGAGAGAGAGAGAGAGAGAGAGAGAGAGAGAGAGAGAGAGAGAGAGACCTCTCTACGCCAGGAATTCAAAGTCTGTAATGAACGCCCTCTCTCTCTCTTTGTATGGGCGAACTTCAAGAGACTGATAGGCTCAAATCGTTTTGGACACGTAGTTTAGCTAATATCATAAAAATTCTCTTTCAAAACAATATCTAAAGAGAAATGGAAATTACAATCACAAATAACATTTATTATTATGTGATTTAAGAGGATAAAAGTATTCTAATATAAAAGGAATAATGATTTACAAAGAAAGCAACACTAAATGACGTCATTCCCAAAGATGACGTATGCTCAAACAGAAGGTTCTAGAACAATCTTGTGAAAAGATGATGCAAGACCATAGTAAGATGGTGAAATCTCCACGTGATTATTCGGCAAACACATACACGTTTGAAACCAGTCCTGTATGTAGTAAGCTCTACATGTTCCAAACAGAACTCGAGCGAGTAAGACTAACATGTTTCCAAAACAAAACGGAGACCTCGATCTCCCCTTATCTCGAGGCGATGACAAATTATGGAAACAATTTCTAACTTGGAATGGACAATGTTAATCTCTCTTTTTTTACATTCTATGTTATATTCTTTTACATTATGTTATACAAAATCTGAACATGCATTTTTATAACATCCTATAACTCTAAGCTAAATAAGGAATCTGAAAATGTTGCAAACATTTCTCCAACATTTAATTGTTAGAGAGGAAATATGCGTCATGAAAGTAGCAGCATATAATATACCTCCTCCTAGAAGATTGGTCATCACAGTGTTGAATCCAACGATTCGCAATGGGATAAATAATCAGCAACTACATTTTTTTTGTTACTAATGTGCTGCACTCTTAAGTTATACTGTTGCAAGCACAAAGACCACCTGGTCAGTCTTTGATTATGATTTTTCATTCACTGGAGAAATGATAGGGGATTGTGATCAGACAACACTAAAATTTCTTCATTCCTAGGTCCGTTCACATGCACTTCAAACTTTTTCAGTGCTGTGATTAAAGCTAAAGTTTCCTTTTTGATTGTTGAGTATAATTTCTGATATTTTTCCATTTTTGAAGACAAGAAGCACACAGGATAGTGGATATTATTTTCATCTTCTTGAAGTAGAACAGCTCCAATGCCAAAGTCAGAAGCATCAACTTGTATCACAAATTTCTTGTTGAAGTCTGGAGCTTGAAGTACTGGTCTTGAAGTTAAAATGGCCTTTACCTTCTCAAAGGATTCTTGACGCTCTGGAGTCCAAAAAAACTTAGTTTTGGGACTAGTTAAGTCTGTCGAGGGAGCTACTACGGCTGAAAAATTTGGGCAGAAATGACGATAGAATCCAGCCATGCCTAAAAATCTCTGTAGCTGTTTCCTGGTAGTAGGTGGGGTAGCCATACGGATACCTTCTACATTAGCATTTAGAGCGAGAAGGCCTTTCCCAACTTCAAACCCAAGATACTGAACAGTTGCCTTTCCAAACTCACTCTTCTCTAGGTTGACTGTTAGTCCTGCTTCTTGTAGCTTCTTGAAAACTTTCCTCAGAATTTTCAGATGTTCTTCCCATGTTGTAGAGTAAATCACGATGTCATCCAGGTATACACCTACTCCTTCTATAGATCTTAGCAGTTGATCCATCACTCGTTGGAATGTTACAGGTGGATTCATCAGACCAAACAGCAGAACAGTATACTGATACAGTCTAAAAGGAGTAATAAAAGCTGACAGCAACTTAGCATTCTCATCTAAGGGAATTTGATAATATCCTTTCAACAAGTCTATCTTGGAAACAAACTTGGCTTGCCCAATATTATCAAGTAACTGATTTATAAGAGGCAAAGGATAATTGTCAGCCACACTAATGGAATTCAGTTTCCTATAATCAGTACACATTCTAAATGAACCATCAGGTTTCTTCACTAACACACATGGAGAACTGAAGTGACTTGAACTGGGTTCTGCTAATCCATGTTGCAGGAAATACTCAACTTCTTTCTTCAAAACATTTCAATGATAAGGTGATAAGCGAAAGACTCTTTGCTTGAATGATTTTCCATCTTCTTGAATCTTGATCTCATGCTTGGTCAGATCAGTACGCCTAGGTACATCTGCAAAAATTTCTGGGAAACTTCTAATTACTTCACTTAAGTCTTCACCTTGTTCAACACTCAAATGTTTCAATTTATCCTCCAAATTTTCCAACACTGAAGAATTATTCATTTTGCTTTCAGCTCCCAATCCGTAGCCATCATCGTCTTCTGTAGATTAAGTTATTTGTGTTATTGACACAGTTTCAGTTTCTGTCAATAAGGTTTCAAGTGGTTCACATGTATCTTCCTTTGTCGTCTTCTTTCTGGTGTTTCAATCACATAAGTTCTATCACTTAACTTCTCAATTATCTTGTAAGGACCTTGAAATCTACTAGTGAGGGGAAATCTCTTGACAGGTAAGAACACTAACACTTGTTGACCAACACTAAAACTTCTTAGTTTAATCTTAGCATCATATCTCCTTTTTATTTTCTCTTGACTCACTTTCAAATTTTCTAAAGAGAATTTTCTAATCTCTTTCAACCTTTTCGTTAAGTCCTTCACATACTCTCCATGGATTTCCTCTTGTTTTCTTCCCAATTTTCTGAAAGAATCTTTAACGGTCCTCTCACTTCTCTACCAAAAATCATCTCATTAGGTGAACACCCATACTTTCTTGATAAGCACTCCTAATTTCAAACAAATGGTAAACCAACATCCCATTCTCTTCCTGACTCAGAACAATACTTTGTCAGCATACTTTTCAATGTCTGATGGAACCTTTCCAAGGCACCTTGAGTTTCTGGACGATAAGCAGTGGATAACTGTTGTTTCACTCCTAACTAATTCATCACATCCTGGAATAACTTTGAAGTAAAGTTTGTTCCTCTATCACTTTGTACTATTTCTGGTATACCAAACTTTGAGAAAAACTCAACAAGTTTTTCAGCAACTATCTTGGCAGATATGTTTCTAACCGTGATCGCCTCTGGATATCTTGTCACAGGACACATTAATATTAACAAATACTCATTTACTTTCTTTGTCTTCGGCAGCAGTCTAACCATGTCTATAATCACTTTGCTAAAGGATTCTCCTCTAATTTCCATAGGTTGTAGGGGGGCTTTCTTGATGGTTTCATTCGGTTTTCCAGCTATCTGGCAGGTATGGCACTCACGACAGAACCTGCTAACATCTTTGTGAAGACCAGGCCAGAAAAAATATTTCATGATCTTCTCCACAGTCTTCCTGATTCCCATATGTCTAGACTCATGAGCTACTGCTACCACTTGCTTCCTCAATGGATATGGAATCAAAATTTGATGATATTTGCCCCATACAGCATCTCCTTGTATATCTGTGGGTCTATACTTCCTCATCAGCAAACCTTCCTTCAGATAATAACAGGTAGGAGTTTGTTGTATCTCTTCCTGATCAACAACTCTGAAGAACAAATTATCTAACGATGCATCCTTCTTCTGCAAGTCCATTACTTCTCTCTTGTCAATTGACCAACTTCAAGGGTTGCATCCCCAATAGCAGCTAAATCAGATTCTCGGAGTCTCTTCAGACACAACAGGTTCTTCTTTGTCGTCGTCGTCTTCTTCATGGGAAATCTCTTCTTGGTCAGAACTAAGGGAAACATCACTTCACTGGAACAGTTCTTCTAAGCACAAAGATCCTTCACTTGATCCTTCTTAGGTGTGTAAATCCTCAGTTTCTTCACTTGCAGTCATAGTTCTCTTCATACTTCTGGTAGTTACACAACTAGGAAACAGGTGGGGGTTATTCGTCTCCAACTCTACTGTAAGACTAATCCTCAATGATTTGTCTGTCACTACAGGACAAGGAATAAATGGTACACCACCAACTTCATTCCCCGACAGAACATGTACACCTTCCACAGCCAGTGAGCCCTTTACAGCAAAATCAACATTCTCTGTCACCAATTCACACGACAAGTGTAGGCAGCATATAGGAGTTACTACCTCTCCTCCTATACCCTTCAAAATAACTGAATCTCCTGTGAGACTTCTCCAACTGAGGGTGAGAACCACGTACTACCACACTATGGTTACTCCCTGTATCACGTAATATCTTGACTGGTACCGGGACACTTCTGCCTTGAGTTGACAGCATACTCTCATAGATATATGGCTTAAAAGCCTCCACACTGCTAAGCCACTCACTGCTTGAGGTTACATTTCCACTGGTTGCTAAACATTCAGCTTGTTTAGTTTCAGTCTTTTCTGGAGTCTGATTCTTTCCCACACTACTCTTTGTAGTTTGTTTCACCTGGTCACCTTTCACTACTTGACCAACTGGCTTTGATAGCTGAAGTGTCCTGCTCTTCCACACTTGAAACAGACAACATTAGGTTTCTGTAAGTGACTTGAAAAATTGGATGAGGATTTCACATTAGCTTGTTGAGGTGTATTACCTTGTGTACTCTTGGTAGTATCACTTATAGGTTTCCAATTAAATTTGTTCCTAATATTTGCATGAGACTTAAAACCTGGGCGTTATTATATTGTAATCTTCACTTAGTGTAGCAGCTTTGTCAAGTTTTTTAACCTCTCTCTCTCTCAAATAGGCTCTTATATGTTCAGGAATTCCCCTAAGATACTGTTCAAGGACAAATAATTCTTCTAACTCATCAAAAGTTTTAACTTTAGCAGCTTCTTACCAACGTTTGAAACGCCTTCTCATTTTATAAGCATAATCTAAGAAGGTTCCCCTCTCATCTTTTTTTAAAATTCTAAATCTTTCATTGTAGTACTCTGGGGTCATCTGGTAAACTTGTAGCACACTGTGTTCAAGTACCTTGTAGTCTTTACACTGATCAGCTGTTAAGGCTAGATAAGCACTTCTCCCTTTACCAATTAAGACACTTGTAGCAAAACTAACCATTTATCTTCTGGCCATCCCATACCTGAAGCCACTTTCTTAAAGTGATCAAAAAACTCATCTGGAGCTTCTACAGTAAACTTGAGTATTAATTTCTGTACTGTTACTACATCAAATACAGGGTCTTGATTACCTTGGTTAGGGTTAGACAGTGTTACAGGTAAGGTGGATCTAGCTCTTATCAATTCCATCTCTCTTTCAAACCTTACTCTTTCTCTTTCCTCTTCTGCTGCTTTTTCTTCTTCTCTTTCTTTTCTTTCTTGTTTTTCCCTGTCTATTCTTTCTCTTTCAGCTTGCTTTCCCTCTCTTTCAGCCTGCATTTTCAGCTTAATCAAATTCTCTTCTGCTTCAATGCGTCTAAGCTCTAACTCTGTATCACTTTTCTCTTTCTTTTATTCTTGCTTATTTATAAGATCAGCACGTGCTACGTTCAATAACTCTTGAGCCAATTCTAACTCATCTTCATCAGTTATTCTACTAGAGTCTATCAATAATTTCATAGCAATACATCTTATTTGTGCCTTTACCATACTAGTAGACACACAACCACCACATACCACTGCTAAAGCACTCCACTGTGCCTTAGTCAGAGTGGTTTCAAATAACACTTGGATGGAAGGGGCGGCTAAAAATTCCTGAACCTTGAACTGAGCCATTTTCTCTGTTATAAATTTACAATTCAATACAATAAATGCAAAACTAAACCATATGGTCACTCTCCTAGCGAAATATATCCCTAACACCACCAGTATATTCTAGAGTGATAATATCATCTGTTTTCCCGGGTCTTGGCACCATTAATACTTGTGACAAAGTGCCAAGTATCTGGTTACTACACTTACCAATCATTAATTGTTACCTCACAACAGCCAGACACCTGAACCTTCATCACAAGTAAAATACGACTGAATACTCTAAAGGTAACAGTTATCCCTTTAACAACTTACCAGTATTGCAGAAAATCAGATTAAGTTTATCAAAACAGGTTTGAGGTAATCTTATATGTAATCAAATTAATTAAAGGGCATCTCTCCATCAACAACTTTAAAAGTCTAAGTATTTCCCTGATTTCAGAAGTCTAAGTACTTCCCTGGTTCTAAGTCTCTTCAAGTTAATTGAAGAAAAACAGCTCAATTACCACTCTATGTTTCTGCCTATTTAAATCATATAATTATTTACTTATACTGGTGACAAAGAAAACACCTATAAAAATTTTAAATACAATTTATTATTAAGCTCAAAATTATAAGTGAAATTCACAATATCAAGGAAATTTACTGTTACTTGAAAACAAAGGAAAGTTTAATTAATTCTTGAATTAAATTAAGTAAAATTGAATCAAAATTAATTTATCACAAAATTAAAGAAAATTGATTAATCGAAATTCAAAAGTGTTAGGTAATAACTAAAATTTGGAAATTAATTCACAAGTGCTAAACAACAATGAAATTTGAAAAAAATTCTAAGTAAATATAAATTAATTCACAAGTGTTAAATTGAATTAAATTTGCAATAATTATTATTGAAAACAACTAAGTTAATTAAATTGTGAAGGCAAATGAAAACACAGGAAAACATGGAAAATACCAAAATTGTAAAAAGCACTAATCACACAGAATATAAAATAAAAACACACACTTCAATAAGAAAATGGATAAATGCACAATAATCACTTCAATAAGAAAAATGGATAAATGCAAAAAAAAAAAAAAATCACTTCAAATGAAACAAACACAAAAAAAAAAAAATTTCCAATGTGTAAAAATTTAAACTTGTTTCATGAAACCACTGTAACTATTAGTTGCAAGTAATAAAAATTGTAACACTTTACCTTGGTACCAATTTTCTTTCTACTGCGGCTCGTTCAAAAAATTCCACCAATTCACAATATTTCAAAAAAGAAAAAGGCGTCGTTACTCACTTGTACAATGTTTGTTCAGATTCCACAATCACTAAATAATACTAAATAACTCTAAGAAATCCGAAATCTAAAAGTTACGAGTGACCATTGACTGAGTATAAAATCTTTACATTACGTTAATATCAAGTATGGCGAGAGAGAGAGAGAGGGAGAGAGAAAGGAAGTGACCTCTGAACGCCATGGATTCAAAGGCTGTAATGAATGCTTTCTTTTCGTACGGAAGCTGAGAACAGTGGATTTTGCACAAAACGTTTTGGGCATGCGAAAGATGGTGCAATCCTTCTAGAAGCTTCTAATATGACGTAACTTTACAGAAAAATCGTGAAATCTCCACGTGCTATTTGGCAAAGACATATACGTATGGAACCAGTCATGTACGTATTATGCTCAACAAAGACACATACTCATCGAAACAGAAGTCCCTTATCAGACGTGATGACAGATTATGAAAACAAAATGGAGATCTCGAGCTCCCCTAATCAAACGTGTTGACAGGTTCCCAAAACAATTTATAGCTTAGAACGGACAAAGTTAATCTCTCTCTCTTTGCATTCTACATTATGTTAACTTTTTAAATTATGTTATGCAAAATCTGAACATACATTTGAATGTTGCAAAACTCTTTCTAACATTTTATGCAATCAAAGAGAGGATATATGCGTTGTGAAAGTAGCAGCATATATATATATATATATATATATATATATATATATATATAGAATATATATATATATATATATATATACTTATAGTTTGTATTTGTTAATTTTACATAAATTTTATCTATATAAGTCATTATTCACATTATTCACGTTACTGCGCACTTAACATGATCATTCTTATTTCTCCCTATTATTTTTTGCACTTAGTTATCTTCCCTTAACAAAATCAAGTTTTGGTTTTCCAAGGAATATAGGAATTTTAAAGGTTTTGCTTTTACAAGGGACCTAGGGATATGAACTTGCTTTGCTTTTACAAGGGACCTAGGGACATGAACTTGCTTTGCTTTTACAAGGGACGTAGGTCCATGAACTTGCTTTGCTTTTACAAGGGACCTAGGGACATGAACTTGCTTTACTTTTACAAGGGACCTAGAGACAAAAACTTCTCTCACTTTTACAAGGGACCTAGGGACAAAAACTTCTCTCACTTTTACAAGGGACCTAGGGACAAAAACTTCTCTCACTTTTACGAGGGACCTAGGGACAAAAACTTCTCACACAAGGGCACCTAGGGACAAAAAATCTTCACTTTTACAAGGGACCTAGGGACAAAAACTTGTCTTGCTTTTACAAGGGACCTAGGAACAAATTTATTTTTCTTACTTTCACAAGGGACCTACGGATAAAAACTTGTTTCGCTTTGACAAGGGACCTAGGAACAAATTGATTATTTTTGCTTTTACAAGGGACCTAGGAATTTTGTGCTATATTTTTCAGTTTTCCCTAAATTAGAATCACAGACTGACAAAGACAGAAGCAGATAACCTGTCTGTCTATCACAAAAATACATCCAGCGTCCCTGTATTCAGAGGCAAATGATGACGCTGTATATTAATTATGTAGCGAAATTAGAATTACTCTATCTCGCACTCGTGCTGGAATGCTGATATATTAAACACCTCCTTTCTAAACGAACATCAGAAATCTCTCGGATCAGCCTCGGAGAGAGAGAGAGAGAGAGAGAGAGAGAGAGAGAGAGAAGGGGTTCGTGAACAAGTGGATAATTTATTATTATTATTATTATTATGAGAGAGAGAGAAGAGAAGAGATGAGAGAGATGAGAGAGAGAGAGAGAGAGAGAGAGATTTCGTGAACAAGTGGATAATTTATTATTATTATTATTATTATGAGAGAGAGAGAGAGAGAGAGAGAGAGAGAGAGAGAGAGAGAGAGAGATGGGTTACGAGGAATTACAAGGATTAGGATGTCTCATAGAGACATTGTCCGAGGAGACATTGTGTGCTCACTTATCTCTAGGAGCAGGTTTTACTGTTCATTCAGTGTCCTAATATTTTTTGTCTGTTTACAACTTCTGGTGGCAGTTATTCCATGTGCCACACATCTTGTATGTAAAGAAGTTGCCACAATGAGATGTGTTGTATCTCAGTTTTAGTTTCCACCCATTATTTCTTGTCTGGTATTCGTTTAACATAAATAGGTTACTGTCTACTTTTGTTATGCCTTTCAATATTTAGAATGTTTCTATTAGTTATCCTCGGAACCGTCGTGTTTCTAACCCTTACATGTTCAGGCTCTCCAGTCATCTTTGGCAACCTATTTGCCTGATGGATGGAATTGAATCTGTGGCTCTTGGTGGCACCCCTTCTAATCTATTTATGTCCTTTCCTAGTGCAGGTGACCAAAACTGTATTACATATTCAAGATGAGGTTTAACTACTGGTGTGTAGAGCTACAGCACCGTACTCTCGTTTTTTAATTTGAACTGCTTGTTTACGTGTCCACTAGTTTCTGTGCCTTCTTTTCAGCTTTTTATGCACTGTTTTGTGGATTTTAAGTCCTTGTTCTACTCTCTTTATGTTATTCCCAAGCAGCATGAAGTTAACATGAGGGTTTTTTGTTCCTATTTGTAAGACTTCACACTTATCCAGGTTAAAAGGCATTTGCCATCTTTTTTGACCACTCTCCTATTTTCTTTTGATAATTACTGTATTTTGGTCTGCTGCATTTACACCTAGTTTGGTGTCGTCTGAAAATTTAGCTATACTGCTGGTTAAGCCTGTATGTGTTGGTAAACTCCTTAACCTTAAGTGGAGGGGCAAGGACACAACTTAAATGTAGGATCTAAATGTCTATTGTAGAAATATATACAAGATCCAGGGGACAAAGAGCAGGCAGCTAAACAAACAGACAGACGAGACGAGACTGCCTCACGAAGGCAATAATTACAATGTTGCCAATACTTAAATGTTGCCATATCATATTACTGGACTTAACATGGGATACTCTAATGGCGCGCAAACATGTGAAATAATGTTTGAACATAATAATACTGGTACATGTGAAATGCGTCTTTTTCATGTACCTACACCTCCCTCCCCCTCACGCTCGTAGTGCATTCTCGAGCGGACTCCTTTTCCATGAGTTCTTTTGGGAACGACGTGGGTTTACTGGAGGAATACTGACTAAGGACTCTCTTTCTAGGTCCTGGCTAGGGGCCACAGGGACAGGAGAAAGGGGTCACTATTAGTGGGTGGCACCAGGCGAAGAAAACGACGATTACGCCACCACACACGACCACTAGGTGGGAGACGAATTTGATAGTCTCTTGACCTTCCATGACCCATGACAGTGCCAACTTTGTCCCAACGATGAGAGGTCGGGTCTTGAATCCGAACTTGCTGTTCCGACGCTCAACGTGGGTAAGGGGTGGGCATGCTTGTCGTACTTGGTCTTACCTGCTTGTAACGAGCGGCAGCACGGCGTTCACAATCTTCGGTCTTGACCTGCCACTCCTTGGAGAATGCTTGAGGGTGGGGGGCAGGGATACATGACCTGAGAGGACAGCCATACAGGATCTGGGCAGGAGAGCGTCAGTAAAGTTAGGAGTATTTCTGAGCTCCAATAAGCCTCAGTCAAATGCTTCACAATCAATGTTGCCAGATGGGGCTGTTTTGAGGATGAGGTGCTTGATCGACTCACAGCGGCTTCAGCGTGACCATTCGATTGTGGGTAGTGGGGTGAGGTTACCATGTGTCGAACTCCCCCAATCGCTTCATAAAATAAAACTTGAACTCTGCGCTGGTGAATGGGGGCCTCCATCTGTCCTTAGGCGAAGGGGGACACCAACTTCACGGAAATAGCGGCAGAAGATCCTGATAGTATTGGAAGCGGTAGTATCGCCTTGGCAGGGTGCGACAACAGGCCATCCTGACAGGCGATCGACACGACAAGGAAAGACTTCCCTGCAACAACAAAGAAGTCGGCTGAGACGGACTCGAAGGGTCTTGTCGGGTTGTCGTCATTCATTAGAGGTTCCTGCGGCTGAGATGGCTGCAATGTCTGACATGCCTCACAAGCTCTGACTGGTGTTGGCAATATCAGAGTCAATGCCAGGCCAGAAAACTGACTGCCTTGCTCTGCGCTTGGTTTGCTTCCACACCTCTGTGGGGCTGTCATGCAAGTGGGACAAGGTGCGACGACGGAGAGCGGCAGGAACTACAACCTTGCTCCATACAGGACAAGGTCACCATCGGCGTAGAGATCTTCACGTAGTTTCCAATAAGGAAGTAAGGAATTGTGAAGGTCATATCTGTTGCGAGGAAATCCTGATGTGACACAATCGAGTAGATGAGTATACGCAGGATCTGCTTTCGCTGCGTCACGAAGATCCTGAAGTATCCTGTCGGGATCCTGAGCTGGAGACTCGTCTGAAAGCGTAACGGCGTTCACAGCCATGACAGTTCGAAGATGAGCAGCGGAAGAAGCACCCGAGATCTCGTCCTCCTGTGTGGGGTGGCTGACTGGGGCTGCGAGACAATGCATCTGGGATGCACAGCAACTTACCCACACGCCACACAGCTGTAAAGATGTAGGGCGAGATTTTCTCCTTGAGGCGCTGAAGACGAGAGTTCTCGATGGCATCCAGCGTATAACTGTTCAGAATAGGTATGAGGGCCGGTGATCCGTCATCAGAGTAAAATTCTGTAGGCCTGCTAAATATAGCCTACATTTCGACATTGCCCAGACAACGGCTAGCATCTCAAGCTCGATGGTGGCATATCGTGTCTCTGCGTCAGCGAGGAAACCGAGAACCACACTGAACTAGACGCAGGTGTCCATTACCATGGTCCTGCAGGAGGCATATCCATAATGCCGCGGAGGCGTGGGAAGCGTCAGTCTGGAGAACAACAGGTAGGTCTGGGTCAAAGAGGGCGAGAACTGGTGGACTGGTGAGAGCTAACTTGACCCCGTTGAAATGCTTCATCATGGTCGGGGGTCCAAACAAATGTTCTCTTGGGACTCATCAGGGACGTAAAAGGTTGGGCTGCAATGGAGATGTCAGGCGTGAACTCCGCTAACTGGTGACCAATCCCATAAACGATCTGAGGTCTGTCAGGTTAGCAGGGGTTGGGAAATCCTTGATGGCACTGACTTTCTGCTTATCAGCTGAGGATGCGTCTCCTGAGAGATTGTACCCACAGAAATTCACGGAGGGTGCAGCGACCACAAATTTATCCTTGTTGAGTGTGATCCCAAACTTGCGGCACCGGGTGAGCACTTTGTGGATACGATGAAGTGTGTAGCGTAGTCTTCGTCGTGGAGGAGAAGGTCGTCTATGACCTTAACACAGTTTTGGACACCTTGAAGGGTCATATCACCTCGCAGGCAGAAGGCGTCTCCAGTAGCTGCGAAGCCCATCGGTCCTCTGCAATGTGATGAACCGACCATATGGCGTAATAAAGGTGGTTAAATGCTGATCTTCTTCTGCCAGTTCCATCTGCCAGTAAACCATAGAGAGCATCAGACTGTGGTGAAAATAACGAGCCTTCGGGCCTACACTGCGGAAACTAGCGGCGGTAGGGTGTGGGTGAAGGATGGGCTGGACGAGAAACCTGGCTGTTCAACTTGGTAAGATCGACAGTGATTCGTACTCCTGACCCATTCTTGGGAACAATGACGAGAGGGTGGCACCAAAACTGACGGGTCATCACCAGCAGGTTTGATTATCCCTTGGGCCACCATGGAGTCAAGCTCTTCTTTGACTTGTCCCTTAAAAGCGAATGGAATCTGTCTTGGGGTGTGGATGGCAAAAGGCACTGCACCATCCTTAAGGTGGATTCTCATGGGAGGAGGACCACCATAGGCTTGAGAGGAGCTGTCTTCAACTCTTCTTTCGAGACAACACATCTTGAAACTCTTGAAGAAAGTATTCCTTTGCTGCTGAAGGTGATGTGGTCGCTGAGATGGGTAGCTCCTTGACTCTATTAACGTGTTTGACCTCTAAAATAGGTTTAGGGAAATCAGGAGATATTATGGCCAGTTCCTCACAATGACCATAATGGATAAAAGTGGAAATTCCACATTTTCATGCACTTGAATCCTGGCGAGACAGGATCGCTTGCCTAGTGTAAGGGTCGCTTGTAATATACCCAGAGCAGGTGACATTGGAGATCCATCCGCGTGAACGTCGCTCTTTGCGGAGGCGTCTGCAAACAGCTCCTGGAGATACCCAATGTGTCAAGGTGCTGCTTTCCAATAACAGTGACATCGGCACCTGTGTCTGGTAACATTTTAATGCAAGACTTAACATCGCCAAACGACAAGAGGACACAGATAGGTTTGGGCGTCTTGGAAATGGTGCGAGGCGATCCTAGGCGACGACAGCTGGTCCTTGAATCTTGCGATTTGTTGACTGAAGAGGCACCACTGTTGCTTGAAGATCTGTTCCTGACGAAGATTCTTCTTATTCTCCCTACAACACTTATCGAAGTGTCCAATGCGGTGACACAGACGGCACTGGACCTTGCTGGCAGGACACTTCATGGTCCTGGACCAATGGAACAAGCGGTCGCAGCTTTACAAGTACTGTTGGCCGCAGGGCATTTGTCTTGATCATGCTGACGAGCACAGTACTGGCACCAAGTTGCTGGGTTCGAGGGTTTCGGCGAAGGTGGATGCTTTCCGCTTGACTTCTTGCTTCTCTTGTAGGCTGAAACAGCACACAGCTGATTGGGTGGGGCACGTATGGCAGAAGTTGCAGTTTTAGGCCGCCTCATACGACCGACAGGTGGTGATGAAATCTTGCAAAGAAGAATTGGCATTCAAGGCGATCAACTTCTGAACCAAGTCCGCGTCTCGAATGCCCATCAAGATAATCATTTTCAGCTGGGTCTCTTCACATGCGACGGCGGTACCTGGCATAAATCAACTTCTTCTTCCGCAAGGCGTCGAAGTTTCACATAGAAATCAGCGAAAGATTCTCCCTCCGATTGCTTGCAGCTAAGTAACTCTCTTCGGCGAAGTACTTCAATCCTTAAACCCTTTATATGTGACTGTAAGGCGTCCAGGACTTCGTCTACAGGCTTATCGTAGAGGGAGATATTTGAATGTGTGTTCTAAAACATGCTGCGTTTCCAGGGTTAAACACATCCTCATCTGGATCATTTGCTTTTCCCGTGGAAGCTTAGAAAGATCCACCATGACAGCATAGCCATTCCACCGACGTCTCCATTCCCTGAACATCTGAATGTTGCATCTGCCTTCAGTGGGGGTGGCGTTTGCGCGGTTGCTTTCTGTGGTGGTGGAAGAGAGGGTTGACTGGAGTTCGAAAAAAACCACCTCTGTGCCAGGTGTAAGGTACCTGAATGAGAATGGATGATTGGTGCAAGAGTTTGAATGAGGGCAGTAAACCTTGCATTCTCCTCTTCTCTTCTAAGATCATCTTCTCTAAGGCGAATTGCTTCTTGTTCCCTTCTTCTTTCTTCTTCACGTTGTCTGTCTTGTCTTCTTGTTTCATCTTCCCTTCTTCTTCTCTCATCCTCATACAAGCGAGATTCCTCTAAAAACTTAATCAAAACGAGGAAATCTGTCCCAGTAGCTTGAGAGGTAGATGGGGGCTGGTAGCGGGGCTTAAGAGTGGGGAGGGAGGGAGATACGGATGCTCCAACACTCCCCCACACATCAGAGTGGGCGCCCACATTACTGGATTGCTACTGTTCTGTGGGCTCTTCTAATTGGTCTGCAGGCGTACCTTTCGAGTCCGTCATTATTGCCAATGTGCAGTGTGCAAGAATAAAGTTTCAACAAAATTATTAAAATTATTCCAAACGTCTGATACAAGAATAATAATAAATTCATTAAAGCGTGAGTGTGTGCGTATGTCGAGAAACTACGTCAGCCACCAACGAGGGGACTAATGAGCGATAGTGTCTGCCTACGGCAGCTCACATCCAAGGCGACGTTGCCAACTTGCCAAGTCGACTCAGTCATCCGTGACATGGCATATGAGTGTGGGTGTGACAGTGGCGGTGCTCCGGCAAAGCCACAACAGAATAAATGGGTACTCAATAAAATGACATAACAAATCACTGAGCACACAAAAAAGGCACTATAAAAGCACAATGCACTGCACAACACTTCACTGAGTACTTGAGGCACTACACTGCACACGACATAGAATAAATCAGTAGGGACACGAAAGCACTTTTGAATTGAACGTTCATCCAATATGGCGATGACCGTCCGGTTCCCGATGTCCAAGTCTTGATAAGCTTCAAACAATACGACACTTCCAAAGTTCACTGCGCCATGTATGTGTTGGTAAACTCCTTAACCTTAAGTGGAGGGGCAAGGACACAACTTAAATGTAGGATCTAAATGTCTATTGTAGAAATATATACAAGATCCAGGGGACAAAGAGCAGGCAGCTAAACAAACAGACAGACGAGACGAGACTGCCTCACGAAGGCAATAATTACAATGTTGCCAATACTTAAATGTTGCCATATCATATTACTGGACTTAACATGGGATACTCTAATGGCGCGCAACATGTGAAATAATGTTTGAACATAATAATACTGGTACATGTGAAATGCGTCTTTTTCACGTACCTACAAAGCCTACATCAGTGTCATAAATATAGATAGAAAACAGGAGCTGGCCAATGACAGAACCCTGAGGAACTCCGCTTGTCACATCTGCCCATTCTGATTCTTCACCGTTTATTACGACTTAAGGTTTTCCATTAGTTAACCAGACTTCGATCCAGTCTGCTGTTTCTCCTATCATACTATCATAATGGGCGTAATGTCTGTCTGTTTGTCTGTCATTCAATCACGGCCAAACGGCTGGTCAGATGGGCATGAAACTTGGCGGGTTATGGTGGGACCCCTAAGATGGTTTGTAATGGAGTTTCATCCAACCTAACCCCCTCCTTTGTAGGGGGTGGGGGTGAGAAGGGATTCCCTGAAACGGAGCTGTTTCTGGCCGTGAAACGAGGCTGGTTATTCCTGTAGACTTAGTTACTTTACGAATTTTCATACATAATTTCTGTACAACTTCCCTGGAGAAAGTTGCGAATATTTCAGCTCGGACACAATAGAAGATGAAAATTATCATCAATATCCCCAAGATTTTTTGAATAACTTAAATCCATCGGGACTGCCAGTGCACAAAATAACGTTGAAGAAGTACTGCCCGGTAATGTTGCTTCGGAATTTCGATCCTGCCAATGGACATTGCAATGGAACGAGGTACACCTTTATGGAGCTAAACTCCCACGTCATCGAAGTAGTGATAGCAACGGGCCCTCACACCGGCAAATGTCTGTTCATCCCCCGGATTCCTCTGATGCCTTCAGACAACCAGTTTCCGTTTCAGTTACAGCGCAGGCAGTTTCCCATCAACCTGGCCTTCTCATTCACTGCAAACAAGTCACAGGGCCAGACTTTGGATCGTGTTGGTGTGTTTCTGCCGTCACCCATGTTCACGCATGGCCAACTGTATGTATCGATGAGCAGAGCAACTGACTCTGCACTCTTGAAATTAAGTTGTGGACAAACTGATAATATTGTGTACAAAGAGGTTCTGTAGTAGGTATGTATAAAAATCGCCCTTATTTTAATATTGCTGAACAAATAGTACATATAAATTTTTCACTTCTGCACCCGTATTTTATCACCCATCGTAGATGGGTAAGTTTGCTAGTAATTCCTAAAGCTCTAACTTTTGTCTTTAGTTTATTGTGTGGAGCTTTGTCAAATTCCTTTTTGAAATCTAAGTAGACTATATCTGTTGCTCTACTACTGTCGTAAATACCAAACATGTTATGGAAAAACTCCAAGAGGTTTGATAGGCAGGATCTGTTTTGCCTGAAGCCACGTTGACTGTTTAACAACAGGTTTTTTTCTATCAATGTGATCCATAATTTGATCTGCAATTATGGATTGAAATCTTACAAGGCAGATAAGTCTATAATTTCCTGGCATCCTTTAGGTGCCTTTCGTTGTTCTGCCTTTTTCTGTAGAGCTTATATAGGTGATGAACCATCTCCTCTTTAAAACTTTAATTTCTCTTGGATGAGTCCCATCCGGGCCAGGAGATTTGAACTTGTTTAGTTTGTCTATTTTGTTTTTAATGTCCTCTTCTGTAAATATTATTTTGTCAAGTGGTTCTGTCCCTTCATATTTAATAGCTGGTTCAGGGATTCAATAGCGAACAAGATATTATTATTATTATTATTATTATTATTATTATTGTTATTATTATTATTATTATTATTATTATGTGTGTGTCTGTGTGTGTGCGTGTGTTTGTGTGTGTGTGTGTGTGTGTGTGTGAGAGAGAGAGAGAGAGAGAGAGAGAGAGAGAGAGAGAGAGAATAATCCATCGTATAAGAGTGGATAATATATTGTTGAAATAGAGAGAGAGAGAGAGAGAGAGAGAGAGAGAGAGAGAGAGAGAGAGAGAGAATACACACACAGATACTCACACAGAGCACAACAGTGCGATCAGAGAGAGAGAGAGAGGACACAAACACACACACATACATTCACACAGAGCACAACAGTGCGATCTGGTGTTATCAGCAAAGGGAGAAACGATGCCTTCTCTCTCTCTCTCTCTCTCCTTCCAGCATCATTTATTAATGTATTTCGCTCTGTCCTCCCATTTATCAATTTCGCGTCTGTGCCTTTGTTTTTTATTCTTGATAAGCTTGATCTGTTTGGATAAAGGGATCAGGGGCATTGACTTGCTCGGCGAGAATACGTAGACGTTAACAATAGACTATGGTCCTGATGATTGATATAAACAGAGCGAATGAGGGGAAAGGAAATTTGGGCTTGAGATGGACTCGTGAAGGAGTCCGTATGCGAGAGAGAGAGAGAGAGAGAGAGAGAGAGTAAGGGGGTTATGGCGAGAGAGAGTTACAAGGATTAGGATGTCTCAAAGACTTATTGCTCCATCCGAGGAGACATCATGTGCTCACTTATCTCTAGGAGCAGGTTTTGCTATTCATTCACAGTGTCCTAATGATTTTGTCTGGCTTTCTTTTGAAGTCTTCCACACTGTTGCTGTCTACAACTTCAGGTGGGATGTGTTGTGTCTCTTCAGTTCTTGTTTCCATCCATCATTTTTTGCCCGGTTTTCGTTTAATTAATGGAAGAGGTTACTATCTACTTTTGTTATACTTTTCAGTATTTTGAATGTCCTCGTAATCGTCGTGGTTTTGAGTCATACATGCTCAGGCTCCTTAGTCGTCATTGGTAACCTAATTTGCCTGATGGATGGAATTGACTTTGTGGCTCTTGCTTGTACCCCTTGTAATCTATTCATGTCCTTTCTTAGTGTTGGTGATCAAAACTGTACTGCATATTTAAGATGAGGGCTAACTGCTGATGTGTAGAGCTGCAGCTGCATCGTTTCCTTGTTTCTGTATTTGAACTGCCTCCTTATGTATCCCACTAGATTCTGTGCCTTCTTTTCAGCTTTATATGCATTGTTTTGTGGATTTTAAGTCCTTGGTAATAATGACTCAAAGGTCCCCTTCTTGTTCTACACTATTTATGTCATTTCCAAGCAGCATGTAGTTTGCACGAGGGTTGTTTGCTCCTATTTGTAACACTTTAGAATTATCCAGGTTAAAAGGCATTTACCATCTTTTTGACAACTCTCCCATTTTCTTTAGATAATTTCCTAAACTTTCTACTGTATTTTGGTTTGCTGCATTTACACCTAGTTTGGTGTCATCTGAAAATTTAGCTATCCAGCTAGTTAAGCCTACATCACTGTCACTAATGTAAATAAAAAACAAGAGCGGCTCAAGGACAGATCGCTGAAGAACTCAGCTTTTCACATCTGTCCATTCTGATTCTTCACCATTTATTACCTTCTGTTTTCGTTTAGCTAGCCAGTCTTCGAACCAGTCTGATATTTCTCCGATAATTCCTAAAGCTCCAACTTTTGTCATTAGTTTCTTGTGTGGAGCTCTGCCAAAGGCCTTTTGGAAATCTAAGTAGAGTATATCTTTTGCTCTGCTACTGTCGTAAATACCAAACTTGTTATGAAAAAACTCCAAGATATCTATTATGCAGAATCTGCTTTGTCTGAAACCGTGTTGGCTGTTTAACAGGTTGTAACTATGAGAGAGAGAAGATGAGAGAGGAGAGAGAAGAGAGAGAGAGAGAAGAGAGAGAGATAGAGAGGGGGGGGGGGGGGGCGGGGGCTATCACACAATGTATAATAATAATAATAATAATAAAAAGAAAATATACATTTTTATCAGTTAACGTATGTCAGAAATGTCAGCATGGACCTGCTGTGAAGAGCGAGGAGAAAAGGAAATAATGAAAACAGTAGTACATAGGGTCTAAATCAAGAACGGAAATTTGAGTTGTTTTATATATCCTAACCGCCTATAGTTTTTCTTCTTACGCGGATTTCAAAATTACGTTGATTATATTCATGTTGTCATTAATTAGTTCCTTTCGTTATGTCAATGATTTGGTTCAAGTTCTTACACAAAATTCACAAGATTTCTTTTTATATTGTTGACGATCGCTAATACTGTTTCCGATTGGTGAGCAATCGTGCATATATAATTCGCTATTCGTTAAATAAGATTAAAAGAATGATTTTCTCTGGATTTAATTCAGTGGATCTTTTTAAATCTCAGTATGCAATTTTCTTGTATGTGCATACACACACACACACACACACACACACACACATATATAATATATACATCAATATATATATATATATAAACAATATATATATATATAGATATATATATATATATATATATATATATATTGATGAGGCATACTACATATATAAGATTTTTACAATACAAATCGAAAATTATAAAAAACTAGAGCAGGTTTTAATGTTCGTATATACAAAGATTCTGCTAATCTGACATCTTTCTCAACTAGGCCTCTAAATATGATATTAAAATCTTCAGCATTTGCATTGATATTGCAGGTCTCATGGCAGTGATCCCTTATGGTTGAGTATAAAGGCTTAGCCAACGGTCCTCCAGTTCTACAACTCACCCTTATGATCATGGAATCTGAAATACAGGGTTGAAATAGATGAGCCAACGTACACTAGAAGGCACTGAGGTCATACATATTTGTATTCGATTCCCGATTGATAAGGTGGCAATTTTTCTTTATGGTTAACAAAATTCTTAATTTTGCAGTTGCTATAGAATATGTGGTTGTTATAGAAAATGAAATTCCAAATGTATTGAGTGAAAATGACAAATTTACTAAAGAAATTCAGGAGGGATAAATCCATTATTGTTAGTAAACCAGATAAGGGTCGAGGAATTGTTATATTAGACAAAAGTGATTAGGTTTCGAAAATGGAAGAAATTCTTAAGGACCCTACCAACTTTAGAAGATCAAATCATGTAGATCCACTAAAGAACAAACTGTTATTAGAAGATAAACTAAACTGGTACTTAAGGAAACTTAAAAACGAAATCAAAATATGCTAATCGTAGTACAAAGACTTGTATGGTACAGGATCAAACCCAGGTGTAATGTTCGGTTTGCCAAAAGTACACAAATCTGGTATACCTCTAAGACCCGTCCTCTCTGCATATAAAACGCATAATTATAAACAAGCCAAATACATATTTCCTTATATTAACGAATATGCCAAGAATGGCTACACATTGAATAATTCACATGACTTTTTCTAACGAACTGAAAGGTATGAAATTGCAGGGAAACAATTGTATGGTTAGTTTGGACATTTCCTCTCTTTATACCAATGTTCCAAAGAGTGATACCATCGATATTTTAACGTCGTCCAAAATCTAACATAACGACGAATGCTTTGGTACATTCGCAAGGAAGGAATTTTGAAGGTTGATTGAACTGGCTATAAACGACACTTACTTATCAATCGGGAATCGTATACAAAAATGTATGTAATTAGTGCCATCTAGTGTACGTTGGCGCATCTATTTCAACCCTGTATTTCAGATTCCATGATCATAAGGGTGAGTTGTAGAACTGGAGGACCGTTGGCTAAGCCTTTATACTCAGTCATAAGGGATCACTGCCATGAGAACTGCAATATCAATGCAAATGCTGAAGATTTTAATATCATATTTAGAGGCATAGTTGAGAATGATGTCAGGTTAGCAGAATCTTTGTATATACGACCATTAAAACCTGCTCTAAATGGCAGACACGTCCAACTTCCCTTTGAAGTTTTAATATTGGTTTTTCATAATTTTCGATTTGTATTGTATATATATATATATAACATATATAATATGTATATATATATATATATATATATATCTATATATATAGATATACTATATAGATTTATATATATATAATAATATATATATAAATATATATATATATAGATTTATATATATCTATATATAGATATATATATATCTATATATAGATATATATATATATACATATAGATATAGATATCTATATCTATATATATATATATATATATATATAATATATATATATATATATACTCATCCAGATTAAGGGCAGGAATTCAGAAGCAGAAGACACAGTATCCTTTATTATCCAAGCTTTCGTGATCATAATCACATCATCAGGGATATCTACAACAATAAAATACATATATCATATAAATATAAAATTAAAGAGCTATATACAGTTAAGCTCCATTGTACTGTAGATACTCCCGTAAGAGGGCCATCAACAATCAGGGGTAAGGGCGAACATCATCGCACATCACATTCTCATCCAGATTAAGGGCAGGAATCAGAAGCAGAAGACACAGTATCCATTTATTCCAAGCTTTCGTGATTCATAATCACATCATCAGGGATATCTACAACAATAAAATACAATATATCAATATAAATATAAAATTAAAAGAGCTATATACAGTTAAGTCCATTGTACTGTAGATACTCCCGTAAGAGGGCATCAACATCAGGGGGTAAGGGCGAACTTCATCGCACATCACATTTCTCATCCGATTAAGGGCAGGAATTCAGAAGCAGAAGACACAGTATCCATTATTCCAAGCTTTCGTGATTCATAATCACATCATCAGGATATCTACAACAATAAAATACAATATATCATATAAATATAAAATTAAAAGAGCTATATAAATAAACAAAGTTAAGCACCATTGTACTGTAGATACTCCCGTAAAAGGGCCATCAACAATCAGGGGGTAAGGGCGAACTCATCGCACATCACATTCTCATCCAGATTAAGGGCAGGAATTCAGAAGCAGAAGACACAGTATCCATTTATTCCAAGCTTTCGTGATTCATAATCACATCATCAGGGATATCTACAACAATAAAATAAATATATCAATATAAATATAAAATTAAAAGAGCTATATACAGTTAAGCTCCATTGTACTGTAGATACTCCCGTAAGAGGGCCATCAACAATCAGGGGGTAAGGGCGAACTCATCGAACATCACATTCTCATCCAGATTAAGGGCAGGAATTCAGAAGCAGAAGAGACAGTATCCATTTATTCCAAGCTTTCGTGATTCATAATCACCATCATCAGGGATATCTACAACAATAAAATACAATATATCATATAAATATAAAATTAAAAGAGCTATATACAGTTAAGGGCGCTCCATTGTATCTGTAGATACTCCCGTAATCAGGGCATCAACATCAGGGGGTTAAGGGCGAACTCATCGCACATCACATTCTCGATCCAGATTAAGGGCAGGAATTCAGAAGCAGAAGACACAGTATCCATTTATTCCAAGCTTTCGTGATTCATAATCACATCATCAGGGATATCTACAACAATAAAATACAATATATCAATATAAATATAAAATTAAAAGAGCTATATACAGTTAAGCTCCATTGTACTGTAGATACTCCCGTAAGAGGCCATCAACAATCAGGGGTAAGGGCGACTCATCGACATCACATTCTCATCCAGATTAAGGGCAGGAATTCAGAAGCAGAAGACACAGTATCCATTAGCTCTTTTAATTTTATATTTATATTGATATATGTATTTTATTTGTTGTAGATATCCCTGATGAGTGATTTTATTGAATACGAAGCTTGATAAAGGATACGTGTCTTCTGCTTCTGAATTCCTGCCCTTAATCTGGATGAGAATGTGATGTGCGATGAGTTCGATTCCCCCCTGATTGTTGATGGCCCTCTTACGGGAGTATCTACAGTCAATGGAAGCTTAACTGATAGCTCTTTTAATTTTTATATTTATATTGATATATTGTATTTTATTGTTGTGTCCCGATGATGTGATTATGAATCACGAAAGCTTGGAATAAATGATACGTGTCTTCTGCTTCTGAATTCCTGCCCTTAATCTGGATGAGAAGTGATGTGCGATGAGTTCGCCCTTACCCCCTGATTGTTGATGGCCCTCTTACGGGAGTATCTACAGTACAATGGAGCTTAACTCTGTTTATTTATATAGCTCTTTTAATTTTATATTTATATTGTATATTGTATTTTATTGTTGTAGATATCCCTGATGAGTGATTATGAATCACGAAAGCTTGGAATAAATGGATACTGTGTCTTCTGCTTCTGAATTCCTGCCCTTAATCTGGATGAGAATGTGATGTGCGATGAGTTCGCCCTTACCCCCTGATTGTTGATGGCCCTCTTACGGGAGTATCTACAGTACAATGGAGCTTAACTGTATATAGCTCTTTTAATTTTATATTTATATTGATATATTGTATTTTATTGTTGTAGATATCCCTGATGATGTGATTATGAATCACGAAAGCTTGGAATAAATGGATACTGTGTCTTCTGCTTCTGAATTCCTGCCCTTAATCTGGATGAGAATGTGATGTGCGATGAGTTCGCCCTTACCCCCTGATTGTTGATGGCCCTCTTACGGGAGTATCTACAGTACAATGGAGCTTAACTTTGTTTATTTATATAGCTCTTTTAATTTTATATTTATATTGATATATTGTATTTTATTGTTGTAGATATCCCTGATGATGTGATTATGAATCACGAAAGCTTGGAATAAATGGATACTGTGTCTTCTGCTTCTGAATTCCTGCCCTTAATCTGGATGAGAATGTGATGTGCGATGAGTTCGCCCAGTTTACTGATGGAGTGATGGCCCTCTTACGGAGTATCTACAGTACAATGGAGCTTAACGTATATAGCTCTTTTAATTTTATTATTTATATTATATATATTGTATATTTTATTGTTGTAGATATCCCTGATGATGTGATTATGAATCACGAAAGCTTGGAATAAATGGATACTGTGTCTTCTGCTTCTGAATTCCTGCCCTTAATCTGGATGAGAATGTGATGTGCGATGAGTTCGCCCTTACCCCCTGATTGTTGATGGCCCTCTTACGGGAGTATCTACAGTACAATGGAGCTTAACTTTGTTTATTTATATAGCTCTTTTAATTTTATATTTATATTGATATATTGTATTTTATTGTTGTAGATATCCCTGATGATGTGATTATGAATCACGAAAGCTTGGAATAAATGGATACTGTGTCTTCTGCTTCTGAATTCCTGCCCTTAATCTGGATGAGAATGTGATGTGCGATGAGTTCGCCCTTACCCCCTGATT
>NC_061093.1:15323601-15336101 GCF_015104395.2 Macrobrachium nipponense | reverse complement strand
ATGTGTGTTGGGTATATGTGCATAAGTACGAGCAAACTAACAAAATAAGAAACTGCACTACGACACTAACAGAGTATGTAAACCTACCTTGGCAACAGTCAGGTAACAAGGGGCTAAGCCCCGCTAGTTTCCTTTCACTTCCTTCACCCATGATCTATATCCTACTATCATCTATCCACTCTTCTTTTCCAACTCCTTTATTCAATCTAATAAGGATCAAAGGCAGTCTAATCTTCGGAGGAATTGACCTCGATCTCAAAAAAAAAAAAAAAAAAAAAAAATTCACACCTTCACCACCATCATCAGATCCCTTGGCATTACCTCTCCCCCTTGCACCAACAACCATCAAGAATACCACCCCAATCATAAAAAAAGACAAAGCCAGAGGGTCTGCCCCTCTCCATCATTACTTCATACTCCATTTTCCAAACTATACCTTAAACTTACACCCCCACCCACCCCATCCTTCTTACAAATATAATCCCACATTCCTATCTTAATCCAAACCCAAGGTACTAGAGCATTACCACAAAGTTGGGTCACTGCCCAGACTGGGTCTCTGTGCCCGGTGCCAGAGGACATGGGTACAGTGGATTTGGAATTTGTTTTGACAATTCTCTTACTTAATTTCCACCTGCTCTCAAATATAAACTGAATCCCCATTGCATCTCCTTCAGAGAATAAGTGAAGTGCAGAATATTTGTGACTCAAAACCATAAGTGTATACTTTGCTATCTCGTAACAGTGTTTGATTACTTACCCCTTCTGCCTTATGCAAGCCCCAGTCACATTAATTGAGCATTACAATGCATCCTTAATTTGCAGAATAGGAGGCTGTGACATTGTGTACAGTGCCTGTGTTCCGACAGTGCCAAGGCGTTCATACTGTCATCAGTTTCAAGACCCAGGGTGGAAGATTGAAGAGCTGCTGTTATCTATTATTTTATGATTTCTGATAGTTACAATAATCATTTCATGCAATCAATTCTTTACCCCTAGAAGGCTTAACATTCTCTGTTTTTTCATAGTGGCACTTTTTGATTTGTGAGCTAACGTAATCCTAGTGCCACTATGTCTATATCTTCTGATTTATGTAATAATAACTTAATTTAGTGTAACATTGTATTTCCCTTAAATCCATCAATTTGGATACATTTTCCCGTTTTCTGTAGTTACCTGCGCGGCACCCAATCTTGTCAGATGTCACTTAATTCCTAAAGTAAATTGTAGACCTTGCACGTTCACGCAGTAATATATATACATAGATATAATATATATATATATATATATATATATATATATATATATATACACATATACATATACATATATTGTCACCTTAGCTTAGTATCTTACCAACGAACCATTATTACTAAAATGGTGACAAAGAAAACACTGCTTACGTATTTAAGTATAATATAATACCAATAAATCAACAATTACGTAAACTAGATATCAAAACACCAACACGAACATTAATTAAATATTCCACAATATAGTTACGACTTACGGTACTGAATAGCAAGTAAGAACAATATAACAATCACAACTGTCACTGTTAGTAGTTGGAAGTATACTTCTACTTCATCCCGATAGTTAAGGTCCGAAGAAAGGTTTGAAAATACAAAAGCAAGGAGCACAGAGTGGAAGTAGGTTGCGCGGTCAAGAGATGGCGCTGAAGCAAAAGAGACTGAAATACTCAAATAGGGAAAAGGTACACATTGCTGAAAATAAAATATATACAATATATATATTTACAAAGAGGGAGAGTGGCAATTCGTCATAATATATGTATACATATATATACGTATGTAGATATTATATATTTGTATGTATATATAATTATTAGATGTCTTTTTTCTTTGGAATTAAATGTGGCTAAATTAGGATCACCAGAAAATAACCACAAGCTGTCATTTGCAGACTTCTGCTCATTTGTTTTGTAGCTATGATATTAGGATGGTGAAATATCACGCATGCTGGAAAATACGAAAGCTCGTGTATGCTTGAATGCCTTTCCAGCATCATCTGTAAATATAAGGGTTGGTAAATCATATTTCGGAAATTACCCTGGAACGCATGAGTGGCAAGGATGCATTGAAGGACTAGGCAGCTGTTCACACTGAAGGATTAGGCATTTCTTCACTTTGTAGGATTAGGTAGTTTTCACATTGAAGGATAAGGCAGTTGCTCTCATTTAAGGATTAGGCATTTGTTTACATTGAGGGATTAGGTAGTTGCTAACAATGAAGGATTAGGTAGCTGTTCACATTGAAGGATTAGGCAGTTACTCACATGGAAGGATTAGGTAGTTCGCATTGAATAATTAGGCAGTTGGCCACACTGAAGGATTAGGCAGCTGTTAACTTTGAAGGATTAGGCAGGTGCTTACACTGGAGGATTAGGCAGTTGCTCACATTGAAAGATTAGGCAGTTGCTCACATTGAAGGATTAGACAGTTGTTTATATTGAAGGATTAGGCAGTTTCTCTCATTGAAGAATTAGGCAGTTGTTTACTTGGAAGGGTTAGGCAGTTGTTCACAGTGATAGATTAGGCAGTTACTTACATTGAACGAATAGGTAAGTGCTGAAGGATTCTCGTTCTAGTTTGGTTTCACTGTGACGAAGTAGGTACACCGTAGTATTGTAGTGCCATCATTGCGCCCCACACAGTGGACTGTAGGCATGATGATTAAATAAGGTTCTTTTCAGCGTCCCTTCTGACCCTAGATGCGACTCCTTTCGTTCCTTTTGCTACATTTCCGTTCAAATTCTTTTTCTTCCATCTTACTTTCCATTGTGTAAACAATTGTTTCATAGTGCAACTGCGATGTTTTACTAATGTTACGCGTTTAAAGCATTGTAGTCTCAGCTTCCCTTTAAAACCTTTTTACTCTTGTTTCCCCTTTCAGTGCTGAATGTCCTCTGAGGGCCAAAGCGCTTGGGCTTTGGCCTTGATTTTATATTCCATTCTACCGTGACAAGTATGCTCTAAGCATCCGAGACTTGTCTTAACTTCAGTCTCCTTTCAGTTCTGGAGGGTCAAGTATATTCATGGTGAGCATCAGGTGTTTCAGTGGCAAGAAGTATTTTCATTTGAATCATTTAGGATCCATTATCTTATTTTTCTATGCAGAGAACGTTCAAGCTGTTAATGCCATTACTAATGGCGGTTAGTGTCGTGGAATACCACTCAGATGTCGCGGGTTCGCGTCTCTGGCCCAAGTGGATGAAAAATGACTGGCCCTGTATCATGATCAGTTCCTGCTGCAGTGTGTAGTCTGCGTTATGATGTTAAAACCAACATTCTTTGTAAGCTTGAATTTCAAGTCAGTGGACCCTTTGATGAACTAGTTCCATGTGAATACGTTTTATCTACTGAAATAATAATAATAATGATAATAGAGACTGAAGTTGAGATTGATACCCATAATTCCGTATACATGCCGCCCCAAATATTCTAATTTGTGATTGATGGTTTGAGTGACGCAGTTGATACTGATACCCGCTAGTCATTCTTGAAAGGGTCAACTTTTGTTTCCTTTCATTTTCAAGCCTTTTCATCTGTATTTTTATTGATGATAATCTTTTGTACAATTTAAGTCTCATAATGTACACTTCGTCCATCTTTTTAGTCGTAATCACATTTTCCAGTTTTAGTTTTCTGTAAAAGAAAACTATTGTGCCTGCTTTGTCTGTCCGTCTGCACTTTTTTTCTGTCCGCCCTAAGATCTTAAAAACTACTGAGGCTAGAAGACTACAAATTGATATTTTGATCATCCACCCTCCAATTAGCAAACATACCAAATTGCAGCCCTCTAGTCTCAGTGGTTTTTATTTTATTCAAGGTGTTATAGTTAGCATAATCGTAAGTTTGGCAACGCAACAACACACGTCACCGCGGCGCTGGCTGAGAGTTTCACACAGTATTGTACGCTGTACAGAAAACGCGCCGAAGAAACTTTGGCGCATTTAAAATTTTTCTATTTTTAATACTTCTTTGTTGTCCTGAACTTATTATTGAACATTCCCATGAAAATGTGCACTTTTTGATTAATTAATCTTTTTTTCATTTAGGATTGCTCGGCTTAGAGGACCACCTATTTCTGCTCGCATTTTCGTTCGCAATCACTTATTTTTCTGCAAGTTTTGGCTTTAAGTCAGGCACATCAACGTTTTGCTTAATACCCTGGGATATTGAAAATTAAGCAACTGCATCCTTTGCAGCATTATGAATGATGATATGCGTGTTTCTTGTAATTGTCATCTCTCTCTCTCTCTCTCTCTCTCGCTCTCTCTCTCTCTCTCTAAGATATATAATATCTGTTTTGCTATGATCATCAAGTTGAAAACGGCAATGTTAAAATTGTTTTATTGATTATATCGTTACTATGGTCAAACCCCTATTGTATTAATTACTTGATTTATTTATTTACTTATATGAACGCCTAAAGTATGATTTTGTTAAAACTGCTACGAAAGGTACCTAATGATTTTCTGTAAATAATTTCCCATACTTAAACCATCTTTCAGAGAGCTGTTGCATCCACACCTTGCGCTCCGTTGTCTAATTTGCTAATAAATTTCGTGCTAATCTCTCTCGGGGCCGTGCGAAAATTATACTAACAGTGACCGTGTGAATGAAGGATGGTGATTAATGTTCGCAATAGGCGAGAGGGGACGGAAAGAGAGAGAGAGAGAGAGAGAGAGAGAGAGAGAGAGAGAGAGAGGATTAAAATAAAGACGATAAACGACAAAGACAAAAGTGTTGTGTGACAAATGTTCAGTCATAGGGAGAAACACCAAGTTGAAGAAAACGGGTTTCCAGACCCGAAATAAGAAAGGGGTAACTACACTAAACAGGTAATTCAATTTCTAACGGGAGGAGGCAGGCTTGGGACAAAGGTGCCAGGGAGGATAGGGGAGAGGGGAAGAAGGGGCTTGAGGAGGAGAGGAAGAGGAGGAAGAGAGTTCGGGGTGGAGGAGGATGGGGTGGGGGGAGGGAGAGCAGCGTTAGTGACGGAGCGTGGTGAGGATGTCATCAGTGCTCTCCGTAATCCAAGCCCCTTGACGAGTGTAGGACGCTGCATTAATTCCTGTCGCATCAGCTCGGCTCAGAGTCAGTGGCGGTGCGAGGTGGTGTCGACTGAGAACCAAGGTGGTGGTGGATTCCTGGCACATACACACGCACACACACACACAAACACGTGCGTGCTCCTACACACAATCTCAAACGCACACATGCTTATACATACACACTTCATGTCCTCCTCATTCAGTTACATCCTCTCGTTTCGTCTCGTCTGGTTTTGTTTTTCCTTTATTTTTGACATTCTCTCTCTCTTTCTATTTCACAATAAAGAATTTGTTCGTTTTATGTCTTGTCGAGATCAAAGCATGTTGTATAGTTTAATATATCTCGCTCTTTCTCTCTCGTAAGTGGTGCTGCTAAGCTAATTTTGTATGTATGATTTTCTGATAATTTAACGGATATAAGTATATTATTCTTTAAGTTTGTGAATTTGAAAGAGAAGCAATGGTTGAAATCTACGGATATATTATTCCTGATTTCACATACCCCTGACAACCCTCTTCCACACTCTCTCTCTCTCTCTCTCGCTTTCAGTGATGCGAATGATTTTTTTTCGAATAAAAGTGGAAAATTTTACTTGTCTGCGTGCACTCACGTGATGTGTGTGTGTGTGTGTGTGTGTGTGTGTGTGTGTGAGAGAGAGAGAGAGAGAGAGAGAGAGAGAGAGAGAGAGAAATATGGTTACATGACATGCTTTCAACATATTACTGAATTCTTCAATAGTCAAATCTTTTCTCAGAGAGAGAGAGAGAGAGAGAGAGAGAGAGAGAGAGAGAGAGAGAGTAATGTACGTTCAAATATATTCACACTGAGCAGGTATCACTCGCTAGTACCTCATGCGTTCCACCGATCGGCATCGTTCAGGGTGATAAATTCTTGGATGGGTGACCACCCATTAGGACCTGACGAAAAGATGTATACACGTGTTGTTACATTATATACCTATTATACATACTTTAGTTATACATATAATTGTTTATTAATCAATATTCTTAAATGAATGACCATCATTAGGTTGTACACATTTGTATTATGTATCATACCTTGAACATAATTGACATAAAAAAAGGTGATGTTTCTTTCATATTTAGACTTGAAATTGAACTTTCTCTCTTATGATAAACTGCCATGGAGCTGACAATCATTATTCCTGACGTACTGGATTGAGGAGAATAAGGTAATTTTATATGATCACTTTTCTTTGGCGTTGCATGAGGCTCTGATCTCCGTGTGAATATTGTTGTTGTTTTATTGCTTGCAACGAGAATAAGGAAAAGATACAAAGTGTCTACTTTAATTTGAAGTTTGAGAATGATTGATCTCTTCCCCCGTAGGGACTAGTGCCGTCAGTGCACCTCACGTGGTGCACTATAGGCATTACTAAAGGTACTTTGCAGCGTCCCTTCGGCCCGGAGTAGAAACACCTTTCATATTATCTCTCTTCCATCTTGCTATCCACCCTCTCCTAACAATCTTTTCGAAGTGCAACTGCAAAGTTTTCCTCAATTTCCTTTCCAGCACTGAATGACCTCATAGGTCTCGGTACTTGGCCTTTGGCCTACACTCTATATTCCATTGCCATACAGCATCCATGCATTTAACAACTTGTAATTTTCTCTAGATGTGTAAGAAATGCAATCTCTTTAAAGATTTCACTCGAAGCTAATCCTTGTAAAAGTCCAATTTTAATAAGTTTCTAACAGAAAGACTTCATTGTTTTTAGCGGAGCACCTTTTTAAAATGTGTTACGCTAAACCACTGAAATTGATACGAGAATTAACGTAACAAGTACCATGTGATTCTGTTATATTAATCTTTTATTGGGAATTTGAACATTGGACTGTTATGCATTTCTACGTTGATAGTTATATAGGGTAGAAGTTTATCAATATTCGATTTTGTGAAACAGATTGATAAAATTTCATACCACGAGTATTTTTGTAGGTAACTATACGCACATTTATGTACACAAACATTGATTTTTGACACTGTATATATGTAGGTATGTAGCCAAGCCATGTTTATAGGCATGCGTGCAAGCCCATATTATGATAATGATGGTGATAATTGTGCAATGTACGTATGTATGTATGTATGTATGTATGTCAGTAAGGCAATATCATAATTAGGATCATGATAATTGTACACTATGTATTTAAGCAAGCCCGTATCATGATAATGATTGTACACTGTATGTACGTATGCATGTATGTGCTCGTATGAATGTTGTAGGTAAGCCATATTATCATTATAATGATTTTACACTATGTACGTATGTATGTTTACACTGTATGTACGTATATATGTATGCATGTAAGCCCTTATTGCGTTTGGAAGCTGAGTGCATTTGGATTTGTCATTGTATTCTGAAGATGCATTTACTGGAAAGCATTGTATGATAGTCGAATATTTGAATGTTAAGTGTGACTTATTGTCTTAGTTATGATTGACTTGGTCATTGGCTGTTCTGTGTCGTCTGTGTTTTCGTTAGTTATAGGTAACTCACCAAATAGATCTTATTCTTTGAACGTCAAATACGTGTGTGTGTGTGTGCGTGTTTGTGTGTGTGTGTGTGTGTGTGTAAGAGAGAGAGAGAGAGAGAGAGAGAGAGAGATTATACCGGCATTTTTGTTTCTCCTCGGGTGTAGTCGTAATAGTAAAGTTGTCTTTCACACTCCCCACTATCATCCAACCCAGTCCCCCCCCACCCCTCACCCGCTCACTCCCTCCCACCTTCCCATCACCCTCCTTCCCACACCCCCTTCCCCATCCCCCCAGCTCCGCTTTCCCCTCCCCGTTCTCATTGCCAGCCTCGGCCGCACCGTGTGTCGTAATGGCGGCATTCGAATCTTTGAAGCTCTTCCCACCAGCGTTCAATCTCTCTTCTCCGACCTCTTCCGCCGATTTGCCATCTATCCAATCCCCCCCCACCTCCCTCCCCTTCCTTTCGGTTTCCCTTCCCTTCTCTCCCCTTCCTCCCCTCCCGTCTGCTTGCATTCGTGATCTTATTAACTGCCTCTCAAGGTTCACACTGTGTTCGTATCGTGATGGTGGAGGGGAAAACTTCTCCCAAATTCTTTCCCCCAACCCCCATATCCCCATATCCCCCATCCTCTATCCTCTGTCCCCTATTTGTGCTGTGTTTGTTCGTCTGTCGTTCTTGCGGGATTTCACGTAATTTTTTTGTAGTTCTGTGTTTTTTTTTTTTTTTTTTTTTTTTTTTTTTTTTTTTTTTTGCGTAGTCCTGAGGATCACTCCTTCCCCTAAACCTTGAAAGGGGGACAATGACATTGGCTTAAGTCCTTCACGAGCTCTCCAGGATTTTCTTGACTTTGCTTATCTCTCTCTGTTTTCCTTTCCTAGTTTCGAGAGGCCCTTGATGGAGGCCGTAAAGAGAGAGAGAGAGAGAAAGTTTGTGTGTGTGATTGAAAGAGAGAGAGAGAGAGAGAGAGAGAGAGATTTCGAATATGCGGTTTATCAATATCAATATAATGGACATTTGTTTTTATCCGTTCCTGTGTGTGTGTGTGTGTGTGAGAGAGAGAGAGAGAGAGAGAGAGGTCAGAATTCGAATAACTGGGTGGCTTTGATTATCATGAGGATTTTTTTTCCATTTAAGAGAGAGAGAGAGAGAGAGGATCAGAAATTCGAATAACTGGGTGACTTTTGATTATCATGAAGATTTTTTTCTATTTAAGAGAGAGAGAGAGAGAGAGAGAGAGAGAGAGAGAGAGAGAGAGAGAGTCAGTATCCGAGTAACTGGTTCACTCTTGTTAAAATCGTAAAGATTCGTTGCTTCTGTTTGCTATGAAATTCAGGCGCATCGGTCTTATTTTGCATTCCCTCCATATTTATTTATTTATCACCTTTTCCTGCAACTTGTCTCTCTCTCTCTCTCTCTCTCTCTCTCTCTCTCTCTCTCTCTCTCTCCAGGCTGATTTCCCTTTGGAACCTTCCTGGGTTTAATGGTCTGTTGACTCTCTGTCCGTATGGGGTCTCAGGCGAAGATTTAAATAAGTAAATAATAAATAATAAATAAAGTAGATGGATAAGCAGATAGATAGATAGATAGATAGATAGGACGTGATGACAATATTGTGTAATTTTATTTTGATGCTATGCAATGCGTTCTTGCGTTTTACTATGGACATACCCAAACAAGACACTATTCGGCCATTTCAATACCCGTATGAAAAAGATCGGTTCAAAAAAAAAAATTGTAAAATTGTTTTCATATAAACACTTTTCAGTTTTCTATAAAATAAAACTATTATTTCAACTTTGTCCGTCCGCACTTTTATCTGTCCTTGCGCTTTCTCTCCGTCCTAAGATCTAAAAAACTGCAGATGCTACAGGGCTGCAAATTGGTATGTTAATCATCCACTCACAAATCAATAACCATGCCAAATTGTAGCCGTCAAGTCTTACTAGTTTTTGTTTTATTAAAAGTTAGATTTAGCCATAATTGTACGTCTGGCAACTGAACAACACAGGCCACTACGGCCGGCTGAGAGTTTCATGGGCCGCGACTCATACAGCATTGTACCGAGACCACCAAAAGATACGACCACCGAGAGATAGATATATTTTCGGTGACCTTGATTATACGCTGTAAGAAAACTCGATTGCGTTGATGAAACTTGGGCGCATTTTTACTTCTTTGTGTAGTAAGTAAAGATCAGAGAGAATGCTCGTGATCTGAAGCCAATGTACTGTTTGATGCTTTAAATACAGGTCAGGATTTGATAGAATTCATTCTGCGTAAATAATTACTAATTTTGAGGTCATTATTGTTTAATATTATTGTTGTTTATTTGGTCTTTCCCCTTACTTTTTTCATTATATATTTTGATCCAAAGGGCCCATGACAGCTTCCTGTTGACAAATTTTATTATTATTATTATTATTATTATTATTATTATTATTATTATTATTATTATTATTATTATCATTATATTATTAGTATTATTAATTATTATTATTATTATTATTATTTTATTTTATTATTATTATCTAAAAATGTTCTTATATAATTTATAATCACAAAAATTACTATTATCATATATAAAAGATTTTATTTTATTGATTAATGAATCAATCAATTAATTAATTAATTAATTTATTTATTTATTATTATTATTAGTTATTATTATTATTATTATTATTATTATTATTATTATTATTACACCAAAGCTCCTCTCGACAACGCGCTGCATATCAGCTGCTAGTGTCCAGCCCAATAAAGCGAGCGTTATTCCTCAACGGCCGTGATCGCTGTAACGGACATTATTATCAATTATTATTATTATTATTATTATTATTATTTATTTTATTACACCAAAGCCTCTCGACAACGCGCTGCATTATCAGCTGCCAGTGTCCAGCCCAATAAAGCGAGCGTCATTCCTCAACGGCCGTGATCGCTGTAACGGACATTATTATCAATTATTATTATTATATATGAGTTATTATTATTATTGTTATGAGGGCCACCTAATTCATTACCTTGATTTACGACGCTCGTCTTTCCCCCAATTAAGTCACGATTTTATTAACCCTCTCCCGAGCGCTCGCGAGCGTCGTTTGACGACGACACAGCGAGGCCGGAGTGATACATTCCGGGAACGATCACTCCCCACACTTTTTAATGAAGAGATTAAGAATTAATGAAATGGCCATATTAACATACATACGAGGACGAATGAACGGGTTGTTCTACATTTTGGTATAATTAAAACGCACGTAGTTTTGTTTATCGTTACGTATTATGAGGAGGGGAGCGGGGTTAAATGAAGGGGGAGAGGGAGGGGGAAACGTGAACATATAGTAGTAGGAGACTAACAATGAATTGGTCATTGTTTATCGTAATCTTCCTCGATTGGTGATTTTCGAGTTATGATGAGAGATATAAATATGATTTTAACGAGTTGCCAGATTAATTCAGAGTGAAAAGACTCAAGCTTCCCCTTCCCTCCCCTCCCCTTCCCTCCCCTTCCCTTCCCTCCGCCCCCTCCCCTTCAATAAATATGCAGTATAGGCTTTCCTCCTCTCCGTGAAGTCTGAAACGATGGCGATCATGGGAGTAAATGCAACGACACGGTGACAATTGTGTTTGTGGAAGAGAGAGAGAGAGAGAGAGGAGATGAGAGAGAGAGAGAGAAGAGTTACAAGGATTACAAGGATTAGGATTGTCTCAAAGACTTGTAAAGAGAGAGAGAGAGAGAGGCGCATTTTCTTTTATTAGTCATTATTTTAGGTAATGGTTGGAAGAGAGAAGAGAGAGATGAGGAGAGAGGAAGGAGAGGAGAGAGAGAGAGGGGGCATTATAGTTAATGGTGCAGAGAGAGAGAGAGAGAGATAGAGAGAGAGAGAGAGAGAGAATGAGACGAGAGAAGAAGAGGAGAGAGAGAGTTACAAGGATTAGGGTGTCTCAAAGACGTGTAAAAGCGAGATGCGCATCTTTATATTATCATTGTAGTAATGTTTTCAGAGAGAGAGAGAGAGAGAGAGTTACAAGGATTAGGATGTCTCAAAGACTTGTAGAGAGAGAAGCGCAAGTTTTATATTAGTCATTATAGTAATGGTGCAGAGAGAGAGAGAGAGAGAGAGAGAGGCGCATTTTTTTTTATATTAGTCATTATGATAATAGGAGAGAGAGAGAGAGAGAGAGAGAGAGAGAGAGAGAGAGAGAGAGAGATTTTTTGTCTGTTAGTCATTATTGTATTAATGCATAGAAAAAGAGAGACAGCCACTTACATGATCACTTCAATATTAACGGAGAGAGAGAGAGAGAGAGAGAGAGAGAGAGAGAGAGAGAGAGAGAGAGATTTTTTGTCTGTTAGTCATTATTGTATTAATGCATAGAAAAGAGAGACAGCCACTTACATTGATCACTTCAATATAACGGAGAGAGAGAGAGAGAGAGAGAGAGAGAGAGAGAGAGAGAGAGAGAGAGAGATTTTTTGTCTGTTAGTCATTATTGTATTAATGCATAGAAAAAGAGAGACAGCCACTTACATTGATCACTTCAATATTAACGCAGAGAGAGAGAGAGAGAGAGAGAGAGAGAGAGAGAGAAGAGAGAGAGAGAGAGAGAGAGAGAGAGAGAGACTGACTCTACTACAGGCACTTTATCTGAAATGACCTTAATGTATGATGGCATAAACCACGGGGTAAAATTGCTCATGAAAAAAAACTTAAAAATAAAAAAAAAATTCCTATCCCCCCAGCTCGGTTCGAAAGAGTCCAGTCTCTTCATTCCAACTGGTTTTCAGCCTTTTGGTGTTAGAGATCTGGAGTATATCCTCTCTCTCTCTCTCTCTCTCTCTGTCTCTCTCTCTTGGTACTATCTAGGACCAACTCCCTTCACCCTTCATTCTTCCCTCCTATTCCCTTGACTTAATATCTC
>NC_061093.1:15312410-15323101 GCF_015104395.2 Macrobrachium nipponense | reverse complement strand
ACTTAATATCTCTCTCTCTCTCTCTCTCTCTCTCTCTCTTCCAATGCCTCCCTCTTAGAAATAAGCTCTCTTCTCTCTTACTCTTTCTCTCTCTCTTCTAAGGCCTCCTTCTCCTAGAAGAAAACTCTCTCCTCCTCCCCCTTCCCCCTTCCAATACACCCCCCTCCATCTAGAAAACAAAAAAAGCTCAACTTCTCCCAAGTCTTCGGAAACGTATTTGTACGAGTCCTCCAACGATAAGAAAGATTTAATGTGTTTATTGTGATTTTTCTGTATTTTCACCGTTCACTAAATGATCAGGAAAAATTCGGGCAGTGCGATAAGAGCCCCGTTTTCTCTCGTCAAGTCGAAGGGAATGTGGAATTGAAGTCGACGGGCCGCGGCATTCCCATTTTCGTTCGGACGGCAGTGCTCATGTGATCCTTTTTGCTTCGTTCACCCCCCTCCCCCCATCCCCGGTCCTCTCCCCCCCTCTCTCTCTATCCTTATCCCCCCTATCTCTGTCTCTCTCTCTCTCTCTCTCGTTCTCTCGCGAGAGCGCGTGGGCAGTAATTAAGATAAAAATTTAAAACTCCCTAGACAATGTTTTCGCTGCTCCGTATTCGGCAAAAATGACTGACCCCGACTAAGATTAAAACCCGGGGTTTAACCCGTGATTCTTTCGCTCCCTGGGTTGAAGAGAAGCCCCGCGTCAAGTAGAGGAACACGACGGCATATACGGAAGGAAACAAATGCCTATCGAGGACTTCCTACACCCCCCCCCTCTACCACCACCGAGCTGCCCTCGCCAGTGTTGGTTGGTGTCCGAAGCTCTACCACAAGAGTTGAAGAGTACTGAGATCGGGGGTGACTGCCCGGACGGATTGATGCCAGTGGGTTTCGGGGGTCGGTAGGGAAGAGAGGCTTAAAGTGTCACATTGGAGCAGATCTACGGCTATACGCGGCAAATAACTGAAAATAAGCAACGTGACTCGAATAGCTCGCCCTTCCTCTCCCTCATCCCCTCCCTCCCCCCACATCCCCTCCCACCTAGCCATTGCCCTCTTTTGGAAGAGGAGGAGAAAGAGGGAAGGGAAAACTGGAGAAGAGAAGGACTAGCAACGGAAGGGAAGGAAAGGGAAAGGCCTCGCCTCTCGCCTGGTGGGAAAGGAAGTAAAGAAGAGGAGTAGTGGAGATTAAAGTTACTATGGCTGAGTAATTTCGTTGTTTTCAGAATACCGCTGTCTTCATGAGGACGGGAGAGGGGAGGGGGGGGGGGGGGGCCTTTCGCTGCAGCTCTTGATTTCATCGTATAATCGTTTTTTCGCTTACTCGGGGAGTAAGCCTACAAACTGCTTTCTTGTTGTTGTTGTCCTTGCTGTTTTTCCTGTTGGGGGAGTTAGGAAAGATCTATGGAAAAGCCCAAAAAGCCTAAAATGGTCTGAAAAAGGTGTTTCGCGTTGAGTTAAATATACAGGAATTTTAGGAGAGGATATTCATGATTTATTCATTAGAATGAAAATGTAAAAAAATAAATAACGTGCATGTTAAACAGTACAGAACAATTATTTCTAATAAAATGCAGTGTATTTATTTTAATTTTCGTTGGTGAAACAACGTGCTATTTGACCGTAGACTTTAGCATATGCCCCGGGTAAGCTGGAGGTCGGATTACGCCTTGTTTTGGTAAGAAAAACAATTTTCTTGCAAAATGTTATTTCAAATAGTCAACATCACCGGTTAAATTCTATTTAAAGTTGTTCATCTGTTTTTCAAAGATTTATTAACAAAATAGTAATACGAAGAAAACTTTGTTAATTGAGATAAGCCTGTTTTTGAAGGATGAATTAACATGAAGATATGTTATTTTACATATAAAAAGATAATATTTTTATTTGTATTTACACAAAAAAAAAAAAAATGATCCGACCTCCAGCTTACTCGGAACGCATGCAAGATTTAAAACGTGCTAAACTTTACGGTCAAATAGATCAATGTTTCACCAACGAAAATTAAAATAATTACGCTATATTTTATTAGAAATAATTATTCTGTAGCGTTTGACATGCACATTATTTATTTTTTACGTTTTCATTCCAATAAATAAATCATAAATATCTTTTTCAGGTATTTTTAGGCTCTTCAGTAGACCTTTCCTACCCCCCGACAAGAACAAGAGCAGCAACAACAAAGTAGTTTGTAGGCTTACTCCCCGATTAAACGAAAAAGGCTTTAGAGCAAAAGTATTTTCCAGTTTTACCAAAAAACTCTATGGTACTGTCAACACTTCTTTCAATAACTACACCTGAATCTATAGAGTCTATAGACCAGTGGTTCTTAAAGTTTTCATTAATACGCCCCATCTAAGAGAAAGAAAGGGGGTTTCGAGGGATAGGGATGGAGGTATATAATTAATTGAAGACATGGTAAGTCGGTGGAGTCAAACACGAGTAGTAGCCCACAGGAAACTAAGGTTATAAGGCGATATTTTTGCATTTTTCATAAACTTCTGAATATTAGTGCCTCGCTCTTTTGAAGAGAATAACGAATATAATTAGACAATTTTTTATTATTCCCTTGGGCTCACGCCTAACCTGGGAATTGCTGACACCCCCCAGTTTAAGTCAATGTCAGCTACGTATGATTCCAGATTAATAGTGGACAATAGATTGCAAATAGTCATAATTTTAATCCAGAATTAATACTAAGGAAAGTATTTTAGCGTTTGTTTGCATGTGTTTATAGTTGATTTATCTGTTTTTCTAATGACTGATCGTCCTCTTCCTGTATTTACCATCACCTGCTGTAGCTCCTTTCGAATGTACGTCATAATCTTTGGAATCTTGAATTTCAAGTCAGTGGCGCCTTTGGTGGGCTTGTTCCTTATGAATAGGTCACCCTCTGAATAATAATAATTAATAATAATAATAATAATAATAATAATAATAATAATAATAATAATAATATAAAATTCTAATGACTGGTAAATTATCATGAAAAAGCCTACTTGCTGATCACGCTGCAAACCAAACAAACAGTAACTTCTTTCTCACATTTCTGTTTTATCTTTATTTCTTATTCTTCATATCTTGGAGTTTAAAATTTTTAAATTATTATAGTAAGTTCGTGAAGCGGTGACTTAAGGTATGCACTTAAAGCACAGCCAATCGTTTTTAGCCTCGGGAAGACAATCACAGGAATATACATGCCCATGCCATAGAAATGCCAGAGAGAGGAGAGAGAAGAGATGAGAGAGAGAGAGAGAGAGAGAGAGAGAGAGAAGAGAGAGAGAGAGAGGGTATATTTAATCAATCAGCAATATCAATTAATCATAAACATTCATGAATAGTTCAGCAAATGTGTGTGTGTGTGTGTGTGTGTGTGTGTGTGTGTGTGAGAGAGAGAGAGAGAGAGAGAGAGAGAGAGAGAGAGAGAGAGAGAGAGAGAGACTAAACTAAGAGGTTAATTTAATTAATCCTAAACATTCATGACCAGCTCAGCAAATGAGAGAGAAATGTTAAACGGATTTGGAAACAGCATTAAGATATTAAACAGGGCTGGAGACATATTACTAAGATATTAAAATGATTTAGAGACATACCATTTAGTCATTGAGCAGATTTGGAGTCATCATTAAGATATTAAACAGATCTGGAGACATAACATTAAGATATTTAACAGATTTGGGGACAATATTAAGGTATTAAACAGCGTTGGAAACATAACACAAAGATATTAAACAGATTTAGAGACATAACATTAAGATATTAAACATATTTGGAGATAATCTTAAGATATTAAATAGATTTGGAGACATAACACTAAGATATTGAATACATCTGGATACATATCAGTAAGATATTAAACATATCTGGAGGCATAAAATTAAAATAATAAACAGATTTAGAGACATATCAGTAAGATATTAAACAGATTTTGAGACATAATATTAAGTTATTAAACAGATTTGGAGACATAACATTAAGATATTAAATAGATTTGGAGACAATATTAAGATATCAAACAAATTTGGAGACATTACATTACGATATTAAACAGATTTGGATACATTAACATATTAAACAGATTTGACGACATACTGTTAAGATATTAAATAGATTTGGAGACATAGCAACAAGATATTAAATAGATCTGGAGGTATAAAATTAAGATATCAAACAGATTTAGACATAACAGTAAGATATTAAGCAGATTTTAAGACATAATATTAAGATATTAAACAGATTTGGAGACAACATTAAGATATTTGGAGACAATATTAAGATATTAAACTGATTTGGAGACATAACATTAAGATATTTGGAGACAAAATTAAGATATTAAACTGATTTGGAGACATAACATTACTATATTAAAAAGATTTGGAGACATAATATTAAGATATTAAACAGATTTGGATACATTAATATATTAAACAGATTTGGCCACATACTGTTAAGATATTAAATAGATTGGAGACATAACCTTAAGATATTAAACAGATTTGGAGACAGCATTAAGATAAACAGGTTCTGAGAAATAATATTAAGAAGTTGAACAGATTTGAAGACATAACATTAAGATAAATAGATTAGAGATATAATATTAAGATATTAAACAGATTTGTAGACATAGCATTAATGTATTGAATAGATTTGAAGACATAATATTAGGATATTAAACAGATTTGTAGACAAACATTAAGATATTAAACAGATTTGGAGACAACATTAATAGAAACAGATTTAGAGACATAACATTAACATATTAAAAACATTTAGATATTAAACAGATTTGGAGAAATGACATTGAAGATATTAAAAAGATTTTTAGACATAACATTAAGATAAACAGATTTGTAGCCATCATTAAGATAAACAGATCTAGAGACAATTTTAAGATATCAAACAGATTTGGAGACATAAAGGTAAGATATTAAATAGGTTTAGAGACATAACATTAAGATAATAAACAGATTTGGAGAGAAAATATTCAGATAATAAACAAACTTGGAGACAGAAAAATTATGATATTAAACAGATTTGGGGACATAAAATTAAGATATTAGATAGATTTGGAGACATAAAATTAAGATATTAAGCAGATTTAGAGCCATAACATTCAGATATTAAACAGATTTGGTGATATAATATCAGGACATTTAACATATTTGGAGACTTAACATTAAGATATTTAACGGATTTACAGAGAAAATACTTGGTATGTATTCTTTCTTTTTTTCCCTTCATCAATTCTTTCGCCAGGTCTATCCCAGTGTAAATGCTATCATTCACCTTCCTTAATCTATTAAGTAATGTCATGCCCCTTCTAAGTTTCAGTCAGCTCTGTCATTTTTACTAACATGAATAAACAATTATTCATTTCAACCATTCCTTTGGAACATTTCCATCGTTCAGATTTAAGTAACTTAATCATATTTTCACCGTAAAAACTTCACACTTGTTACCTCATTCATCTACTGCTTTTCCATCCTTCAAACTTTTAATCCAATTCCAAAGTCCTTTCCACTCGTGTTCTTAAATGTATCCTAACTACCATTACTTATACATCATTCATATCTGCCAGTCTCTTGTCATTTATGTTCAACAAAATTATTCTTGAAAACAAAACCTACTACATCGACGCTAGACTCCATTTACTTACATTAGACAATATTAGTCATGGAGCCTGGTAGGGTCCCGTATGCACTAAGATGTACCCTAAATTTGACTTAAGATCTTGTTTAAGGGTTGTTTGGACATAAAAAAAGAACTTGGTCTCATGTTCCACAACTGGCCTATTTTCCTCCATTTTGAAATCCAAGATGGCCGCCTGAAAAAAATGATAAGAGTCAATAAATGACCAGAATATACTCAATATGTTTATTATTTCAAAGGTCTTGAATAGTAGAATACGTAATAGGATGGTTTGACATAAATGTTTTTCAGATAAGGGTATGAATTAAAAGAAATTTATTCATACATAAATGTTTATCTGTCTCCCAATACTGTGGCGGGTAAGTTTTAAAATTAAGCAAAATAAATCAAACGCTTGTGTAAACGAACTATTAATTGTTTGGAAAAGAAATCACATTCTCAAACCTTCATTTCACATTCTACCATTAAATCATCTTCACTGTCTTTCGAATCATTATGACTCTCTTATGTGGATTGCTACACTGCCCACTTACATCACTCTTACAGAATTCACAGCAACTAATGTCTGCTATACGGCAAGGACATACATTTGGCCTAAAGCAGTTTTTACAGATGCATGGAAATGGAAAATCTGGGGGTTGATTAGGTTCAGAAACAATAGGTGGTACCAGGAAGTCATCTTTCAAAATGTAACCATAATCTAGTGGATTCAGTATATCTATGGTAGCTTTTGTGGCATTCGTCCAGTGATAACATTGCAAAAAAGCTCGCTTAATATGAAGTTGTATGCTATTTGAAGCTGGAACAAGTCTTTAAAGATTGTTTTTAATGCTTTTATGATGGCAAGGAAATATCGCAGCTCACTAAATGTATTTGTGTTGACTCCATCAATGGCTCGGGCAATTAACTGCTCTGCTTTGATTTCCATATCATGAGAAAGTTCTTAATTTTTTCCAAAATCCTAGATTAGCTCTATTCCACATTGCTCTGCTGCCTTGAATACAGCAGGTTTCGTTGAAACCTTGCTGGTCGTATCACAACCGCTAAGTGCATGGACAGCTGGAAGCACAGAAACTAGTGCTCTTAACATTGTCAGCACTAAATCATGAAGTGGCAATGCCCTTTTAGTGTTGGCTTGTCCACAAAGGACCCATAGCTCTTCTAGACCACTGAATTCCCAAGTTTCACTGAAGTGGTTCAGTAGACATACTAAAACATCTGTGTCTGGTAAAGCCACAATGACTCTCTTGAATAATTCAGTGCAAGTGGCATGTTTGATATGTAACAACATTCTATCATCAGCCTCTTCGTGTTGACAATGAAGTGTCGGTACATCCACAACAGGTTGAGAGCTGATTCTGAGGCACGTATACAAGTCATCTTCATGAGAACCTCCAAAGTATATATGTATGGACATACTTTCTGTACCTTGAGTCACTTTCTTAATTAACCACTTGATGAAAAATTCTTGCAGCCTTACCTTGTTTTTGGCTGATGACCAGAACCTTTCCATATCTACTGGAAGTGAAGTGGAGTGTCACTGCGATTGATAGATACCTCTATTGGATCAACTTTTCTTCTCCGCATTCTTTCACAGTCTTTTATACTATCTAGGTCATAAATATCAAAGACAATATCAATTCGTTTCCAAGTGGCTGACATGCAAGAAAATATTTTCCACAAGTGAGCTGCCATATCACCAAATGTTTTCAGCTTCAACTGCGCCACTGATAATTTTCTAGCATATGCCATGAAATCAAAGACAATAGCTGTAGGATGAGTAGTGTCTGAGAAAGGTACTTTCTGTGACGCTGGTTCTTCAAGTCTTTTTTTTTATTACATTTGTATGCTCTGATTTGAGGGAGTTTTGCATATAGCCATCTTTAATTAGGTAATACGAAGTGGATGTTATTTCATATGCCAGAAGCTGTGAGATATCATAATGTGGAAGGCATTATTCGTGTCTTTCTGTATATCAGCAGGGGAATCCTTGCATATGTTATGCTTCTTACTCGTCTTTTCAATGGATCAAACAAGCTTTTCTTTATCGTTAAACATTGTTTTGACAAATTCCTCGTATGTTTGCTGTCCAAGACTAATACAGTTCAAAAGATACTTGCTTTTCTCATCACTAGTCTCTTTTCCAGTGACAAGATTTCTCATCTTTTTGTTGTTTAACACATCAGAAGGGTTGTCTCTTTCCTGAATATATGCACGCATTTACTGAATGCAAATCTCATCGTGCTTGGTCGTGGTTGTTGAAAACTCGTGATGTAAAGTACATTCAGGCCTCAAAACTCACGAAGAAAGGCCGATATCTGGACTTTTTTTGGGCTAGTTAGATCATGCTGAGTTACTGCCTCTTTCATTCTTGTAAGTCCTACAATGCCCCCATGGCCATTAGCAGGTTTATTATACATCTGCTCAAGCGCTTGGTCCATTGGGACTTTATGAGTAGAATGTTTCACAACAAAATGGCCTTTAAGAAACTCTGCATGGATTGAAGGAAGTCTGTGTGGCAGCTGCAAACAGTCTTCATAAAATACTGTTCCCCATCTTGGATAGTGTGTCTTGTCGAAAGTAAAGAACAGTGGTACCTAATGCTCGCTGAACAGCTGAGAAATGCAATTCCCAGTCTCCCTCCCTATGTGAGCGAGTCAGGTCTCTTAGCAGAAGGAACAGGTAGGTTGGAAATGTACTCCAATATTTAAAGATATCACTTTGATCTTCTCCTTTTGCAACAAATTTATCAAACGTGGGGGATTACGTCACATAGAAGTTTCTTACATTTTACAAGGATACTCTGAGACTCTCTTGAATTTTTTCATTACAATAAAGTTAAAGTGCTATTTCTGAAGAGTTTGGTGAGATTTTGAGAGTCACCCTGTTGTTGAAGGAATTGTTTCCAGAGAAGTTGATGCATAACTTCGGCAATTAGAGATAATCCTCTTAGAGCACGCGAATAATGGCTGCCCTTTAGAATACTCTGGACTATCTTTGGGCCAAATATCTCATTCTCTGTGAACACATGTTCCACACCACTGTCTTCAAGATACTTGGCAAGATATTACTACTTTGGCCATATGAAAATCGCCAAGGCCTAGAAATATATTGCTAAACTTTTCTGGCTGCAAAAGTTGAAGCTCCTTTGCAATCCTGCATACATAATCATAGACAGACCAAAAAAAAAAAAAAAAAAAAAAAAAAAAAAAAAAAAAAAAAAAAAAAAAAAAAAACAGATAGATGTGGTAATAGTCAAATCATACTATTACATGTTCTCCTACTCTAAACCTTTGAAATAATATGCATATTGAGTATATTCTGGTAATTTATTAACTCTTATCATTTTTGTCAGAAAGCCATTTTGGATTTCAAAGTGGCTCCTAGACTACTATATCTCCCCCTTTGTATATTTCACCAAAGGATACATTTGCTAACTAACTTTCTACTCTGCATTAACTTCCACCCAGAAGAGCTTCTTTTCCTCGATTAGCTACTCAGGTTCACCCTTGTGTTTTCATTAAAGTAAAAGTTTGGTGGACGGGCGTCAGCCGGGTAATCTCAACCCCTCACCATGACGTCACTCACGACAGTATCCATCCGTTCAACCCTTGACTCGGAGCGAACGCTGTTCCCCGAGATCACGAGGCCAACACGTGGTTACCAACTGCACTAGCCAGGCGGACATTTCATCTGTCCCTGTCTGTCTATACTTTTAAATGACATTCCAGTCTGCTGTCAAGTACCAGCACCTCCAACAGTCTCAGTTTTCCTTTGTGAACCGTTCATTTCACCAAAAACTATTTGTGGCCTTTCTTTTCTAATCGTACATTTTTCTGCACACTGCTGATTCTGTGACATCCTCGATTTCAACACACTTCTCACATACTCCATCTTTAGTTTCTTAAATGCTTGAAACATATCGAAGCCACAAAAGTTGAAATTAACTTTAACTCCAGCCTTAAGATGAATTATGGGAGGGAATAGGTTAGGTTAATGCTACTCAGTCTGCTAGAATTTTTATTTGGGCTGAAACTAAAGTGTATAATCGCGTGCTTAGTGCAATTGTGGAGTCTTCTGATCTCCAAATGTCTAAGCGAGAAGAAAACTCATTCCTGCTTTCTACTGACGTCTCTCCCGAGTTCAGGTGTATCAATTTTAATTTCTGTTCTCTCATACTGAATAGTTGTCTCTTTCCCCATTACTTGTCTCTCTGTCTGAAGGCTGATTTCCCTTTGGAACCCTCTTGGGTTCATAGACTGGTGGATCTGTCCATAAGAGTTTCCAGCTGAAGTTAAAAAAAAAAGAAAGAGAGAGAGAGAGAGAGAGAGAGAGAAGGATAGGAAGGCATGCGGTTTCCAGCGATAGCAGAAATGGTACTTTCTGAGTGGAAGAAAAATTTGTCGATTACGTGTCTGTTATTGAATTCGTTCAGTTAGATAAATATAATAATAATAATAATAATAATAATAATAATAATAATAATAATAATAATAATAATAATAATAATAATGTTAAAAAGAATGGCAGAATTAAGCGAGTTGATTTTATGCATTGTTTTTTCTATTTTTCTTACAATTCGCTTCTCAGGCTCAGGGATGTTTCTGAGTAACTGGCCAATATTCTTATTGGGAATTTTCAAAAATTATAAATGCTGAATGTAATCTTTTATTTTATTGGAACAGGATCTCAGGTCCAGGTCAAGCAGGGGTCGTCGTCAGTGCCGGTATTATTCCGTAGGCGTAGATCAATTCCGTGCCGGGGTAGTCTTTGGTTTAGAGCTGGTGTTGATGCTTGTATAGCTAATGATAATAATGATAATAAATTTCATTTCAGCTCAAGGCCTTATACATGGCATATACAAAGTAGAGACAATAACATAAACACAGTCTAGATACATGAAATAACACGATAAAAAATGATAATCGGCAAGATCCACACAGTTGCTGAAGAAGTTGAAAAAATAGCATTTATAACAAAGGTAATGACAGTAATAATATTAAGAATAATAGTGAAAAAATATTAAAAATAGCATTAGAAAACCGATAGCAGACC
>NC_061093.1:15304910-15307410 GCF_015104395.2 Macrobrachium nipponense | reverse complement strand
TTTGACATATTGTTAAGTTATGCAGAAATGGTTGTGCGTTATATTACAAATGAGAATATATCTCACACAATTATTATTATTATTATTATTATTATTATTATTATTATTATTATTATTATTATCGTTTAGAAGATGAACCATATTTCATATGGAACAAACACACAGGGGTCACAGACTTGAAATTCAATCTTCCAAATATTATTATTATTTTTATTATTATTCAAAAGGTGAACCCTATTCATATGGAACAAGCCCACCAATGGGGCCACTGACTTCGAGCTTCCAAAGAATATGACGGTGTTCATTTTGAAAGAAGTAACAGCATGTAATAAGAAATACAGAAAAAAATACAGGAAACAAGAGACCAGTTATTAAAAAGAGCAAGAAAAAATAAATGAACAAATTAATAGGCAAACGAAAATGCAAATTATGAAAATATAAGGAGAATTGTTTTCCAGTAGTAATGCGTTGCATCTTTAGAGGTTCTAGCTGGACATCTTGAGGAAAGTGTTCCATAGCCCAGCGGTGTGAGGAATAAAAGACCTCTGGAACTGTCCTTATGCCCCTTTCCAGTTGATAGCATGATTGTTCTCACTAATATGTAAAAAAATGTACAATAATACCATTGTGGTATTTTTGTACATGTTAATGAGAACACTCACGCTGTCAGCTGGGAAGGGGCAAAAAGGATTGTGTATTCTAATAACGCACTGAAAAGGAATGTCATTGGAAGTTGCAGTCATAATATGAATATCGAGTTGAAAGCCACAGTAATGTATATGGTATTGTATTTTTCCAAAATACAAAAAAAGGTTAAAAACAGGGAGATTTCGACCGTTTGCACAACAGTCCCCTTCAGCCAAAACTGTGTTGGCTGAAGAGGACCGTTGTGCGAACGGCCGAAACCTGTCTGTTTTTAACCTTTTTGTATTTTGGAAAAATACAGTACCATATACATTACTGTGGCTTTCAACTCATTATCTCCGGCCACGACATAGGGATGCACCATAGATGATATGAATATCAGTCAAGATAAATTTTTTTTTAAATTCTTCAAATTTTAAGGTTGACAGTAGAAATGGATGCGGGATTTATTAAAAGCTATATGGGAAGAGGACTGGGAGGAGAGTCTAATTGTGCATGTATATATATATATATATATATATATATATATATATATATATAATATATATATATATATATATATATACACACATACACACACACACAACTACACACACACATACACACACACACACACACACACACACACACACACACATATATATATATATATATATATATATATATATATATATATATATATATATATATTATATATATATATAACAGGAGCGAGTGATAATCTTAAAGGTACGGACGAAGGCACATAGAGAATAGTTGTTAAATAAGAAGGACGCGAGAAACGATAGAGAATAAGTGATAATCATTAAACAAGTTATTAAGTGTCGCATTAAGCGAAGATCAAAGTGAAAAGGTTAAAACTATAGCGAGCAGAAATCTTGACCTCACAAGTGACCTCTTACGAGACGTTACGATGACATCATTCAGTCGTGATCGAAATGCATTGGAAAAGTAGAGCATGAATAATATTAAATTTTTGAACTCTTTTCAGACGAAAGTAAGGAACTTAGATAGTTAGTAGACACCTATCAAAGACCATATAAACCGTTCGTATTAAGGAACGGGAGCAGACAAGGACAAGAGATTGCAGAGGGGAGTGTGAGTGTCTATGATGCTGTGACTGAGAGCGACTCGACTCGGGCCTCTTTAATGATTGTGGACTTATAAAATTTCTTCACGAGTGCCCAGGGACTTAAGAAAGAATCTAAGACCAATTGTCGACTTATAAAAGTCCCAAGTGCCTTCGGGATAGACTCGGTATAATTACCGCCAACTTAAAAGTTCAAAGTGCCCTTTGAAATAGACTCGGTTCAATTACCGGAAGTGTTTAAGTCGCGAGTGCCTTTAAGATAGACTCGGTCAATTACCCAAAGTTAAGGTGGAATTTTATAAACATTAAGAGAATAATAAAACGCCTTTTAGGGAAACATGAGTTTATTTCCCACCTGAAATTGATTGAAATAGTTGTTTTGGTGGATGCAAATACTGTTTTTCCCGGAAGATCTAAAGCCTAACGCTACCAACAGGAAACATTTAAGAAGAATTCTCCTTTCACTACAACACACGCACACAAACATATAAGCAGAAGGGAGATGCCATGGATTCTGGTAACTACGGGGTAATTAAACTAACAGAGCATGGATTGAAAGTTTGAGAGAGGATACTGGATGAGAGATTAAGAGAGATTGCAAAGATCGGGAAACAGCAGTATGGATGCATGAGAGGAAGAGGGACGGTGGATGCCATCTTCATAGTAAGACAGCTACAGGAATAGAGGCTGGAGGGAAACCAGGGGCTCTATTGATCATTTATAGACCTGGAGAAAGCATACGATAGAATCCCAAGAGAAGTGATG
>NC_061093.1:15295914-15301910 GCF_015104395.2 Macrobrachium nipponense | reverse complement strand
ATACATCTGTTATTCATTCATTCATTCATTCATTTAAATTTCTATCATTCATTGCCTAATTTGTTCATTCATCTTTTTCTAATAAAAGATCTCTTCTTTCCATATTTTCAAATGAACACTGTATTTTTTGGATGATTGAATTTCCAGACAGTTGCCCTTTAGGTGGGCTTGTTCATTATGAATACGGTTCATCTTCTGAATAATAATAATAATAATAATAATAATAATAATAATAATAATAATAATAATAATAATAATAATAATGAGTTGAAGGAAAGAAAGACAGTGCTCACCACAAACAGATTCACTCTAAACTAAAAAATAAAATTATATTGTTCCAGGACATGGTAAACTAACAGCCAGGAAATCTGAAGATAGTTGAAAGATGGTATAAGCCATAATTCTGACTATTTTTTCAGGTAGTATTTTGTTACCAAGTGCAGAGAATTAATTGAAGATTATCATCAGAATATTAACTAATGAGAAACAGGAAACTATATATAAGAGACAGTAGATAATAAGAGATAATTATAGAATGTACTCTGTTTCCTATGCTAAAGAAAGAATAATAGTCCAGTATTCCTTTTACTACCAAAAGAGAATCTTAAACCTGCAATTAATAGAGAAAAATGACCCAAGTTAAACAAAATAAAATACAAAAACAAAGACAAATTATGATTTCATAATAAGCTGTCATTCCTAAATCATATAGACAAACATTACTTTCCAAACAAATGTTTTGTCAGCTGCTGATAGAGGATGATGGAGTTTTAACTAGAAATGGTATGGCACCTCTTCAAAACTTTGACTTTGTGACAGACGAAGAATAATGCCTAGGTAACGTCAATCCTCTCTCTCCTCTCTCTCTCCCTCTCGTCTCTCTCCCCTCTGCCCTCTTCTATCTCTTTCTCCTCTCTTCTCTCGCTCTCCTCTCTCTCTCCTCTAATAGGACACATCAATCCTGCAAGAATGATGAATTACAAAGGTTTCAAGGTACCTATTCAAAAGTACTGATACATAATTATAGGTGTGGCATATAGCATAGATATATGATAATATATATATATATATATAATATATATATATATATATTATTATATATATATATATATATATATATATATATATGTGTGTGTATAACTATATATCTGTATTATACATAAAAGTGTATATATTTATGTATGCATGTATGTATATTTCTATATATTTTATATATAATATCTATAATAATTATTTAATAATATGATATATATATATAATTATTATATATTATATAATAATATAGATATTAATAATATTGCGTGTGTATCAAACACTGATGGTGTATGGATGCAAGAGGTTGCAGAGAGAGAGAGAGAGAGAGAGAGAGAGAGAGGCTCTTGACTATTAGTTTAATTTTGTCTCAAAACAACCAAAAGAGAAACCTCAGAGTCCAATATAAGTTAAGAAGGTTTTGGTTACCGATTTTGTATGCGTAGCCGAAGGGTGGGACAAGTTTTATGTAAATTTTACTATTTTTGTGTTTCGAGGTGTTGGGCGTGGGACTGAATTCCGAAGATAGGAGTGTGCGTGTGTTTGTGTGTATGTGGCTAAAAACCACAATAGACTCTCAAGGGACAGTACCAATAAACGTACAAACCATAGGAAACTACAGATAAACACCACCTTACACCTTACACCTTACACCTTACAGTTCGTTCGGGTTGCCCCAGGTCCCTCAGTGTGAGGCACCTCTAATGTCTACCAGAGAGTTGCTAGTACATCTTCCGGTATATTTTGCATCTTCCAATCTTGGATGGTCTGGGATGCAGTTTAGATATTTGTCGAGCTTATTCTTAAACACATCTACGCTCACTCCTGATATATTCCTCAGATGAGCTGGCAACGCATTGAATAGACGCTGCATTATCGATGCTGGTGCGTAGTGGATTAATGTCCTGTGTGCTTTCCTTATTTTTCCTGGTATAGTTTTGGGCACTATTAATCTACCTCTGCTTGCTCTTTCTGATATTTTTAGTTCCATGATATTTTCTGTTATTCCTTCTATCTGTTTCCATGCCTGAATTATCATGTAGCGTTCTCTTCTCCTTTCTAGACTAAATAATTTTAAGGATTGTAGTCTTTCCCAGTAGTCAAGGTCCTTAACTTCTTCTATTCTAGCTGTAAAGGACCTTTGTACACTCTCTATTTGTGCAATATCCTTTTGATAGTGTGGGTACCATATCATATTGCAATATTCAAGTGGACTACGAACATATGTTTTATAAAGCATAATCATGTGTTCAGCTTTTCTTGTTTTGAAGTGCAGTAACAACATTCCCATTTTTTGCTTTACATTTTGCCAAAAGAATTTGCTATTTGATCATTGCATAACATGTTCCTATTCACCATCACACCAAGGTCTTTAACTGCTTCCTTATTTGTGATTGTCTCATTATTAGGTCCCCTATATGCATATAGCTTTCCTTCTCTGTCTCCATAATTTATTGATTCAAATTTATCAGAGTTAAATACCATCCTATTTTCCTCTGCCCAATCATATACTTTGTTAAGGTCTCTTTGTAGAGCGTTCCTATCTTCATCACAAGTAATTTTTCTACTTATTCTTGTGTCATCAGCGAAACTACTCACTACCGAATCCTTAACATTACTGTCTATTGTTCTTCATCATAATAACAAACAGTATTGCAGCTAACACCGTACCTTGTGGCACACCGGATATTACCTTGGTTTCATCCGATTTCTCATCGTTTGCAATAACTATCTGTTTTTCTGTTGTGTAAAAATTCTTTTAACCATCTTCCTACTTTATCTACGATATTGTTTTTTCTAATTTTCTTGTTGCTAATATATTATGGTCTACTTTGTCAAAAGCTTTTGCAAAGTCTAGATAAACCACATCTGTTTCATTTCCGCTTTTCCTATTTTTGAATATGTTCTCACGGTGGACTAACAGGTGTCGGGGAGGCGGGGTGGAAATCTCATTTGCACTGCTGCCCGCCCCCTTACTGTGTTTACATATATGATAATCCTATTTCCATACATCTCTACTCCTTCTTTCCCACCGTTATCCCTACATTAAGGTGTCGGTTGTCTGATGCGCCTTCTCCACTGCCATCTACTAAAGGCATCATCCTCCACCAAACCTCTTCTCTCCATATCTTCCTTCACTTTATCTCGCCATCTAATTTTCATTCTTCCTCTCGATCATCATCCTCTAACAGATTCCTTCACTCCCTCCTCGTCATCCCTCCTCAAAACATGTCCATACCATCTCAATCGTGACTTTCATATTGTCTCTGTAATCTTTACTAAGCCCGCATTTCTTTTTATTTCGTCATTTTCCAATCTCTCAAGCAGCGATATTCCCATAATCCACCTCTGCATTCTCATCTCTATTCTCTCAAGCTTTACGTCCTCTTTTCTTCTCAGAGCCCATTTCTGATCCATACATTAACACAGGTCTGATCACTGTGCTATAGATCTAGGCTTATAGCTTGATCGGCATTTTCTTATCACACAATGCCAGCTACTTCTCTCCACCTTCTCCATGCAGCTTTTATCCAACTGTAACTTAAGCCTCACATCCTCCCTCTTGGCTTAAGGTAGATCCTAAGTATTTAAATTTTTCCACTTGCTTTGTAATCGAGCCTACTGCTCACCAAAACTTCTGTTTTTATTTCACACTCACCTTTAAGCCACCTGTCTCCACAGACTCCTGCCACTCTACAACCCTTCTCTGTAGGTCCTCCTCATTTTCGGCAGTAATCACCAGACCACGGTGTACAACAACTCCCACGGCTCTTCATTCCCGGTCTCTTCACTTAACACATCCATGACCAGCACAAACAAAAATTGGCTTAATGCTGACCCTTGGTGTAATCCAACACTAACTTCAAAGTTTTCTGTTATTACTTTCGTGCTCGTTCTTTGATATATCATCTCGACCAGCCTAACCCACTTTTCTGGGACTTTCCTCTTCCTCAAACACCAAAACATCACTTCTCTTGGGATTCTATCGTATTGCTTTCTCCAGGTCTATAAATGCACAATAGAGCTCCTGGTTTCCCTCTAGCCTCTTTTCCTGTAGCTGTCTTACTATGAAATGGCATCCACCGTCCCTCTTCCTCTAATGCATCCATACTGCTGTTTCCCGATCTTTGCAATCTCTCTTAATCTCTCATCCAGTATCCTCTCTCAAACTTTCAATCATGCTCTGTTAGTTTAATTACCCCCGTAGTTACCAGAATCCATGGCATCTCCCTTCTGCTTATATGTTTGTGCGTGTGATGTAGTGGAAGAAGAATTCTTCTTAAATGTTTCCTGTTGGTAGCGTTAGGCTTTAGATCTTTCGGGAACAACAGTATTTGCATCCACCAAAACAACTATTTCAATCAATTTCAGGTGGAAAATAAACTCATGTTTCCCTAAATGCGTTTTATTATTCTCTTAATGTTTATAAAATTCCACCTTAACTTTGGGAAATTGACTGAGTCTATCTTAAAGGCACTCGCTACTTAAACACTTCCGGTAACTGAACCGAGTCTATATCAAAGGGCAACTTTGAACTTTTAAGTTGGCGGTAATTGTACCGAGTCTATCCCGAAGGCACTTGGGACTTTTATAAGTCGACAGTTGGACTTAGATTCTTTCTTACGTCCCTGGGCACTCGTGAAGAAATTTTATAAGTCCACAATCGTTAAAGAGGCCCGAGTCGCGTCGCTCTCAGTCGCAGCATCATAGACACTCAACACTCCGCTCTGCAATCTCTTGTCCTTATCTGCTCCCGTTCCTTAATACGAAACGCTTTATATGGTCTTTGATAGGTGCCTACTAACTATCTAAGTTCCTTACTTTCGTCTGAAAAGATCTCAAAATTCAATATTATTCACGCTCTACTTTTACAATGCATTTCGATCCCGACTGAATGATGTCATCGTAACGTCTCGTAAGAGGTCACTGTGTGAGGTCAAGATTTCTGCTCGCTATAGTTTCCATTACCCTTCTGACCTTTAATGATTAGTTCGGCCCTACTTTTAACCTTTGCACTTTGATCTTTGCTTAATGCGACACTTAATAACACGTTTAAATGATTATCACTTGTTCTCTATCGTTTTTCGCGTCCTTATTTATCAACTATTCTCTATGTGCCTTCGTCCGTACCTTTAAGATTATCACTCGCTCCTGTTATATAGATTATCACTCGCTCTTGTTATTTATATATATATATATATATATATATATATATATATATATATTATATATATATATATATATATATATACACCATTAGACTCTCCTCCCAGTCCTCTTCCCATATATCTTTTAATAAATCCCGCATCCATTTCTACTGTCAACCTTAAAATTTAAAGAATTTTTAAAATTTATCTTGACTGATATTCATAATATCTATGGTGCATCCCTATGCCGTGGCCGGAGATAATGAGTTAAAAGCCACAGTAATGTATATGGTACTGTATTTTTCCAAAATACAAAAAGGTTAAAAACAGGCAGGTTTCGGCCGTTCGCACAACGGTCCTCTTCAGCCAACACAGTTTTGGCTGAACGGTCGAAATCTCCGTTTTTTAACCTTTTTTGTATTTTGGAAAAATACAGTACCATATACATTACTGTGGCTTTTAACTCGATATTCATATTATGACTGCAACTTCCAATGCCATTCCTTTTCAGTGCGTTATTAGAGTACACAATCCTTTTTTGCCCCTTCCCAGCTGACAGCGTGAGTGTTCTCATTAACATGTGGTATTATTGTACATTTTTGTACATATAGTGAGAACAATCATGCTATCAACTGGGAAGGGGGCATAAGGACAGTTCAGAGGTCTTTTTATTCCTCACACCGCTGGGCTATGGAACACTTTCATCAAAGATGTTCCCAGGCTAGAAAGAACCTCTAAAGATGCAACGCCATTACTACTGGAAAACAATTCTCCTAATATTTTCATAATTTTGCATTTTCGTTTGACTATTAATTT
>NC_061093.1:15275914-15290914 GCF_015104395.2 Macrobrachium nipponense | reverse complement strand
GTTTAATAACGCCGTCGGATGCTTCGGATGAAGTGACCTTTCCTGACGAGGGAAGTTCATCTCGCCCTTCCTTCTACAGTGTGCTTGCCCCCCTGCGCTACGCAATCTAGACAGACACCCTCGTATGATTCTCAGATTGACGAATACAACATCCATGAAATCATTCTCTTTAATACAAGTAAAAGTCAACACGAACATACTTTTTATTTCGTTTATACAAACAAACTGTATTTTAACCACCCAGTTACTTTTTCGCAAAATGTCTCGCATTCTTGTACCACATAAAGAATATATATTTGTATCTCGAACACTCCGAATTTTCAACTTTTACTGCTATCATTATTATTATTTTCTTTTTTTATTACTCTATTATCATTTTAGTTTTGTTATTTTTCACTTTTCGAATTTATGCCTTCTGGACCTAATTTTCTGTAACCACCTAAGGTCTGCTATCGGTTTTCTAATGCTATTTTTAATATTTTTTTCACTATTATTCTTAATATTATTACTGTCATTACCTTTGTTATAAATGCTATGCATTTTTTTCAACTTCTTCAGCAACTGTGTGGATCTTGCCGATTATATTTTTTTATCGTGTTATTTCATGTATCTAGACTGTGTTTATGTTATTGTCTCTACTTTGTATATGCCATGTATAAGGCCTTGAGCTGAAATGAAATTTATTATCATCATTAGCTATACCAGCATCAACACCAGCTCTAAACCAAAGACTACCCCGGCCCGGAATTGAACTACGCCTACGGAATAATACTGGCAATGACGACAACACCTTGCTTGAACCTGGACCTGAGATCCTGTTCCAATAAAATAAAAGATTACATTCAGCATTTATAATTTTTGAAAAATTCCCACAATAAGAATAATTGGCCAGTTACTCAGAAACATCGCTGAGCCTGAGAAGCGAATTGTAAAGAAAAAAATAGAAAAAAAAAACAATATAATAAAATCAACTCGCTTAATTCTGCCATTCTTTTTAAACATTATTATTATTATTATTATTATTATTATTATTATTATTATTATTATATATTATATTTTACCTTAAACTGAACGAATTCAATAAACACACGTAATCGACAAATTTTTCTTCCACTCAGAAAGTACCATTTCTGCTATCGCTGGAAACCGCATGCCTTCCTATCCTTCTCTCTCTCTCTCTCTCTCTCTCTTCTCTCTCTCTCTCATCTCTCTCTCTCTCTCTCTCTCTCTCTCTTTTTAATTTCAGCTGGAAACAAACTCTTATAGACAGATCCACCAGACTATGAACCCAAGAGGGTTCCAAAAGGAAATTAGCCTTCAGATAGAGAGACAAGTAATGGGGAAAGAGACAAACTATTCAGTATGAGAGAACAGAAATTAAAATTGATACACCTGAACTCGGGAGAGACGTCGGTAGAAAAGCAGGAATGAGTTTTTCTTCTCGCTTAGACATTTGGAGATCAGAAGACTCCACAATTGCACTAAGCACGCGATTATACACTTTAGTTTCAGCCCAAATACAAATTCTAGCAGACTGAGTAGCATTAACCTAACCTATTCCCTACCCATAATTCATCTCTTAAGGCTGGAGTTCAAAGTTTAATTTCAACTTTTGTAGCTTCGGTATGTTTCAAGCATTTAAGACACTAAAGAAATGTGGAGTATGCGAGAAGTGTGTTGAAATCGAGGATGAGGTCACAGAATCAGGAGAGGGAGGGTTAGTGTGCAGAAAAATATACGATTAGAAAAGAAAGGCCACAAATAGTTTTTGGTGAAATGAACGGTTCACAAAGGAAAACTGAGAATGTTGGAGGTGCTGGTACTTGACAGCAGACTGGAATGTCATTTAAAAGTATAGACAGACAGGGACAGATGAAATGACCGCCTGGCTAGTGCAGTTGGTAACCACGTGTTGGCCTCGTAATCTCGGGAACAGCGTTCGATCCTAGTCAAGGGTTGAACAGATGGATACTGTCGTGAGTGACGTCATACTGTGGGGGTTGAGATTACCGGCTGACGCCCGTCCACCAAACTTTTACTTTAATGAAAACGCAAGGGTGAACCTGAGTAGCTAATCGAGGAAAAGAAGCTCTTCTGGGTGGAAGTTAATGCAGAGTAGAAAGTTAGTTAGCAAATGTATCCTTTGGTGAAATATACAAAGGGCGAGATATAGTAGTCTAGGAGCCTGGTAGGGTTCCGTATGCACTAGGATGTACAGTAAGTTCCAGAAGTGAAGCGACAACTTTCAGAATTGATCGTACTTCTTTAGAAACTCGTGGAGTTGCCAGTTACTATATTTTATTCCAATTATTGTCATCCTCTTTCTCTTATAATACGTATCAGTGATTAACTGTAGAAGCAAAGAAAGTATTCCCCGGTAAATGATCAATGTTCGTTTCAATAATTGTTTATTAAAAAAAAAAAAATCCCCATAGAAACATATACAGTTCCCAATGTTATCAAGTGTCACCATTGAGTGGCAGCAGGAACCGAGTGCATAAGCATTGGCCTAAGATATGAGTTGTAATCAGCTTTCTACTTTTATAGCATTATGTCGAAAGTTATTATGATTTCTTTTGATAAAGCACAAAGAAGTTTAGCATCTAATTAAATGAAATATAAAATGAGACAAGTTGGTGTAAAAAAAAACGAAATCCAAGTTATATTCGCGTTTAGCACTGGCTACATGGTTAGGCCTATTCAAGAATCAAGGAATAGGATATTTTCCAGCTTGTTAGTTAATAATTCATCTAATTCCTCAATTGTGCAAATTTTTGCATGTGGAATTGCATTCAGGGTCGTATCAAACAAGTTTTTTTTCGTAAGTTTCCACCTTTTTTTTCAGTGGTATAAGTGAGACTATTCTTGTCCATACGATCCGGAGTGTGAATATGCCTGGCGAGCATTATTTTAATTCGAGTATCTCCTGTTATGCTCTCTCTCTCTCTCTCTCTCTCTCTCTCTCAACACACACACACACACACACAGAACCTTTTTATCTAGTCAGGTATCAGAGGCTTGTTTTTTGAGAATCGAGCACTAGGCCTATAGGTCATGCTTGGGTGCCGTCTATATATATATATATATATATATATATAGTATATAGATATATTATACATATATATATATATATATATTGTATATATATAAATATATATATATATATATATCATATATATATATATATATATATATAATATATATATATATACCTATACATATAATAATATATTATATATAATATAATATATTATATATAAATCCCAAAAACTCAAAATTTCTGTTATACAATAATGATTGACTGGATCGAACTGATTACTGTTGCCCGTGTATATGAATTTGGATGATATCACTCCCTTATGATACGCCCACTTACGTAAATTCATTCTTAAATTTCGTAGTTGTTGGGGTCTATCGTCTCCCTACTTAACCAGGTGGTGATTTTACGGTGTTCTGGTTGCATGCGACTGTCTTTCTTATTTTTTATATAGCGAGTCTGTTCCCAGGTGTAAGGACAAGTTCTGGTGTCGGTACTAATGGTTCTATCTTTGCCTAAATAACAGACAGTGGGCCCGCATTGTAAGTCTTGCCATGTCCGGAACTAGGCCTAGTCACCTGAAGGTAGCAGCAGAAGTTAGAGCCTTCCTCGAAGATGGTGGTTTTATGCTCGGTGCTAGAAGCTAAAATCAGAACTACCAACCACACCCAACTTCTCTGTTGACTCTAGGTGCAATTATGGTTGAATATGTTTAATGTTGCGGAGATTTCCTTTTCCTTTTACATTCTATTGATACCTGCATGGTTTTATGCATCTTCGCTAAAAAAATTGATAATACACTATGATATTAAATATTTGTTTCCACATTGCTCAAAATATACATTGGTAATGTTGGTAATCCTGTGTTGAACGAAAATTTCAAATTGTTTCGTGTCTATAGTTTGAAGTAATTACTGATATCTTAAAATAATCATTGTTACCTTAATTTTTTTCTTATGATTGTTATAAAAATATTACATTTGTTATTTGTGCATCATATGTTAGCTTTATTTTGCTTGATAGAGCTGCCACTGTATAAAAAAAAAAGTTTTTCAGCTACGTGTGTAGTTGCCAGTTAGTGAATTTCGAACGAAATCCTCTGAAATTTGTCGCTTCACTTCTGGAACTTACTGTACCTTAAATTTAACTTCAGATCTTGTTTAAGGGTTGTTTGGACATAAAAAAAGAACTTTGTCACATGTTCCACAACCGGCCTATCCTCCGCCACTTTGAAATCCAAGATGGCTTCCTGACAAAAATGATAAGAGTTAATAAATGACCAGAATAGACTCAATATGCATATTATTTCAAAGGTTGGAGTAGGAGAATATGTAATAGTATGATTTGACTATTACCACATCTATCTGTTTTTTTTTCTTCTTTTTTTTTTTGGTCTGTCTATGATTATGTATGCAGGATTGCAAAGGAGCTTCAACTTTTGCAGCCAGAAAAGTTTAGCAATATATTTCTAGGCCTTGGCTGGTTCATATGGCCAAAGTAGTAATATCTTGCAAGTATCTTGAAGACAGTGGTGTGGAACATGTGTTCACAGAGAATGAAATATTTGGCCCAAAGATGGTCCAGAGTATTCTAAAGAGCAGCCATTATTAGCGTGCTCTAAGAGGATTATCTCTAATCGCCGAAGTTATGCATCAACTTCTCTGGAAACAATTCCTTCAACAACAGGGTGACTCTCAAAATCTCACCAAACTCTTTTCAGAAATAGCACTTCTTTAACTTTATTGTAATGAAAAAAATTCAAGAGAGTTTCATAGTATCCTTGGAAAATGTAAGAAACTGCTATGTGACGTAATCCCCCACGTTGATAAATTTGTTTCCAAAAGGAGAAGATCAAAGTGATATCTTTAAATATTGGAGTACATTTCCAACCCACCTGTTCCTTCTGCCAAGAGACCTGACTCGCTCACATAGGGAGGGAGACTGGAATTGCATTTGTCAGCTGTTCAGCGAGCATTAGGTACCACTGTTCTTTACTTTCGACAAGACACACTTTCACGATGGGGAACAGTATTTTATGAAGACTGTTTGCAGCTGCCACACAGACTTCCTTCAATCCATGCAGAGTTTCTTAAAGGCCATTTGTTGTGAAACATTCTACTCATAAAGTCCCAATGGACCAAGCGCTTGAGCAGATGTATAATAAACCTGCTAAAGGCCATGGGGCCATTGTAGGACTTACAAGAAGGAAAGAGGCAGTAAACTCAGCATGATCTACTAACTAGTCCAAAAAAAAAGTCCAGATATCGGCCTTTTCTTTTCTTCATGATTTTTTGTGGGGCATGAATGATGAGGATGAATGTTCTTTACATCACGAGTTTTCAACAGCCACAACCAAACACGATGAGATTTGCATTCAGTAAATGCGTGCATATATTCAGGAAAGAGACAACCCTTTTGATGTGTTAAACAACAACAAAAAGATGAGAAATCTTGTCACTGGAAAAGAGACTAGTGATGAGAAAAGCAAGTATTTTTTGAACTGTATTAGTCTTGGACAGCAAACATACGAGGAATTTGTCAAAACAAGGTTTAAAGATAAAGAAAAGAGTGTTTGATCGAAAAGACGAGTAAGAAGCATAACATATGCAAGGATTCCCCTGCTGATACAGAAAGACACGAATCATGCCTTCCACACTATTGACATTGCTAGAGGCTATGATATCTCACAGCTTCTGGCATATGAAATAACATCCACCTCGTATTACCTATTAAAGATGACTATTTGCAAAAAGTCCCTCAAATCAGAGCATACAAATGTAATAACAAAAGACTAAAAGAACCAGCGCCACAGAAAATACCTTTCTCAGACACTACTCATCCTACAGCTATTGTCTTTGATTTCATGGCATATGCTAGAAAATTATCAGCGCAGTTGAAGCTGAAAACATTTGGTGATATGGCAGCTCACTTGTGGAAAATATTTTCTTGCATGTCAGCCACTTGGAAACGAATTGATTTTGTCTTTGATATTTACGACCTAAATAGTAAAAAAGACCGTGAAAGAATGCGGAGAAGAAAAGTTGATCCAATAGAGGTATCGATCAATCGCAGTGACACTCCACTTCCAGTAGATATTGAAAGGTTCTGTTCATCAAAAACAAGGTAAGGCTGCAAAGATTTTTCATCAAGTGGTTAATTGAGAAAGCGACTCAAGGTACAGAAAGAATGTCCATACATATATACTTTAGAGGTTCTCATGAAGATGACTTGTATAAGTGCCTGAGAATCAGCTCTCAAACTGTTGTGGATGTACCGACACTTCATTGTCAACACGAAGAGGCTGATGATAGAATGTTGTTACATATCAAACATGCCACTTGCACTGAATTATTCAAGAGAGTCATTGTGGCTTTACCAGACACAGATGTTTTAGTATGTCTACTGAACCACTTCAGTGAAACTTGGGAATTCAGTGGTCTAGAAGAGCTATGGGTCCTTTGTGGACAAGCCAACACTAAAAGGGCATTGCCACTTCATGATTTAGTGCTGACAATGTTAAGAGCACTAGTTTCTGTGCTTCCAGCTGTCCATGCACTTAGCGGTTGTGATACGACCAGCAAGGTTTCAACGAAACCTGCTGTATTCAAGGCAGCAGAGCAATGTGGAATAGAGCTAATCTAGGATTTTGGAAAAAATTAAGAACTTTGTCATGATATGGAAATCAAAGCAGAGCAGTTAATTGCCCGAGCCATTGGTGGAGTCAACACAAATACATTTAGTGAGCTGCGATATTTCCTTGCCATCATAAAAGCATTAAAAACAATCTTTAAAGACTTGTTCCAGCTTCAAATAGCATACAACTTCATATTAAGCGAGCTTTTTTGCAATGTTATCACTGGACGAATGCCACAAAAGCTACCATAGATATACTGAATCCACTAGATTATGGTTACATTTTGAAAGATGACTTCCTGGTACCACTTATTGTTTCTGAACCTAATCAACCCCCCGATTTTCCATTTCCATGCATCTGTAAAAACTGCTTTAGGCCAAATGTATGTCCTTGCCGTATAGCAGACATTAGTTGCTGTGAATTCTGTAAGAGTGATGTAAGTGGGCAGTGTAGCAATCCACATAAGAGAGTCATAATGATTCGAAAGACAGTGAAGATGATTTAATGGTAGAATGTGAAATGAAGGTTTGAGAATGTGATTTCTTTTCCAAACAATTAATAGTTCGTTACACAAGCGTTTGATTTATTTGCTTAATTTTACTACCGCACAGTATTGGGAGACATAGATAAACATTTATGTATGAATAAATTTCTTTTAATTCATACCCTTATCTGAAAAACATTTATGTCAAACCATCCCTATTAACGTATTCTCCTATTCAAGAACCTTTGAAATAATAAACATATTGAGTATATTCTGGTCATTTATTGACTCTTATCATTTTTTTTCAGGCGGCCATCTTGGATTCAAAATGGAGGAAAATAGGCCAGTTGTGGAACATGAGACCAAGTTCTTTTTTTATGTCCAAACAACCCTTAAACAAGATCTTAAGTCAAATTTAGGGTACATCTTAGTGCATACGGGACCCTACCAGGCTCCATGACTAATATTGTCTAATGTAAGTAAATGGAGTCTAGCGTCGATGTAGTAGGTTTTGTTTTCAAGAATAATTTTGTTGAACATAAATGACAAGAGACTGGCAGATATGAATGATGTATAAGTAATGGTAGTTAGGATACATTTAAGAACACGAGTGGAAAGGACTTTGGAATTGGATTAAAAGTTTGAAGGATGGAAAAGCAGTAGATGAATGAGGTAACAAGTGTGAAGTTTTTACGGTGAAAATATGATTAAGTTACTTAAATCTGAACGATGGAAATGTTCCAAAGGAATGGTTGAAATGAATAATTGTTTATTCATGTTAGTAAAAATGACAGAGCTGACTGAAACTTAGAAGGGGCATGACATTACTTAATAGATTAAGGAAGGTGAATGATAGCATTTACACTGGGATAGACCTGGCGAAAGAATTGATGAAGGGAAAAAAAGAAAGAATACATACCAAGTATTTTCTCTGTAAATCCGTTAAATATCTTAATGTTAAGTCTCCAAATATGTTAAATGTCCTAATAGATATCACCAAATACTGTTTCAATACTCGAATGTTATGGCTCTAAATTGCTTATATCTTAATTTTGGGTCTCCAAATCTATCTAATATCTTAATTTTATGTCCCCCCAAATCTGTTTAATATCATAATTTTTCTGTCTCCAAGTTTGTTTATTATCTGAATATTTTCTCTCCAAATCTGTTTATTATCTTAATGTTATGTCTCTAAACCTATTTAATATCTTACCTTTATGTCTCCAAATCTGTTTGATATCTTAAAATTGTCTCTAGATCTGTTTATCTTAATGATGGCTACAAATCTGTTTATCTTAATGTTATGTCTAAAAATCTTTTTAATATCTTCAATGTCATTTCTCCAAATCTGTTTAATATCTAAATGTTTTTAATATGTTAATGTTATGTCTCTAAATCTGTTTCTATTAATGTGTCTCCAAATCTGTTTAATATCTTAATGTTGTCTACAAAATCTGTTTAATATCCTAATATTATGTCTTCAAATCTATTCAATACATTAATGCTATGTCTACAAATCTGTTTAATATCTTAATATTATATTCTCTAATCTATTTATCTTAATGTTATGTCTTCAAATCTGTTCAACTTCTTAATATTATTTCTCAAAACCTGTTTATCTTAATGCTGTCTCCAAATCTGTTTAATATCTTAAGGTTATGTCTCCAATCTATTTAATATCTTAACAGTATGTGGCCAAATCTGTTTAATATATTAATGTATCCAAATCTGTTTAATATCTTAATATTATGTCTCCAAATCTTTTTAATATAGTAATGTTATGTCTCCAAATCAGTTTAAAATCTTATTTTGTCTCCAAAATATCTTAATGTTATGTCTCCAAATCAGTTTAATATCTTAATATTGTCTCCAAATATCTTAATGTTGTCTCCAAATCTTTTTAATATCTTTAAATATTATGTCTTAAAATCTGCTTAATATCTTACTGTTATGTCTAAATCTGTTTGATATCTTAATTTTATACCTCCAGATCTATTTAATATCTTGTTGCTATGTCTCCAAATCTATTTAATATCTTAACAGTATGTCGTCAAATCTGTTAATATGTTAATGTATCCAAAATCTGTTTAATATCTAATGTAATGTCTCCAAATTTTGTTTGGTATCCTTATATTGTCTCCAAATCTAGGTTTAATATCTTAATGTTATGTCTCCAAATCTGTTTAATAACTTAATATTATGTCTCAAAATCTGTTTAATATCTTACTGATATGTCTCTAAATCTGTTTATTATTTTAATTTTATGCCTCCAGATATGTTTAATATCTTACTGATATGTATCCAGATGTATTCAATATCTTAGTGTTATGTCTCCAAATCTATTTAATATCTTAAGATTATCTCCAAATATGTTTTAATATCTTAATGTTATGTCTCTAAATCTGTTAATATCTTTGTGTTATGTTTCCAACGCTGTTTATACCTTAATATTGTCCCCAAATCTGTTAAATATCTTAATGTATGTCTCCAGATCTGTTTAATATCTTAATGATGACTCCAAATCTGCTCAATGACTAAATGGTATGTCTCTAAATCATTTTAATATCTTAGTAATATGTCTCCAGCCCTGTTTAATATCTTAATGCTGTTTCCAAATCCGTTTAACATTTCTCTCTCATTTGCTGAGCTGGTCATGAATGTTTAGGATTAATTAAATTAACCTCTTAGTTTAGTCTCTCTCTCTCTCTCTCTCTCGCTCTCTCTCTCTCTCTCTCTCACACACACACACACACACACACACACACACACACATTTGCTGAACTATTCATGAATGTTTTGATGATTAATTGATATTGGCTGATTGATTAAATATACCCTCTCTCTATCTCTCTCTCTCTCTCTCTCTCTCTCTCTCTCTCTCTCTCTCTCTCTCTGGCATTTCTATGGCATGGGCATGTATATTCCTGTGATTGTCTTCCCGAGGCTAAAAACGATTGGCTGTGCTTTAAGTGCATACCTTCAGTCACCGTTTCACGAACTTACTATAATACTTTAAAAATTTTAAACTCCAAGATATGAAGAATACGAAATAAAGATAAACAGAAATGTTAGAAAGAAGTTACTGTTTTATTTGGTTTGCAGCGTGATCAGCAAGTAGGCTTTTTCATGATAATTTACCAGTCCTTAGAATTTTATATTATTATTATTATTATTATTATTATTATTATTATTATTATTATTATTATTATTTTTGTTAAAAATAACTGCTGCTTCAGCAACTATTAATCTTATAAAGAGTCTTCTCTATCTTTCTGATGACGGCTTTCTCGTTGTTGCTTAGACTGGCGAGCAACGCACCAAAGGGCATGGTAAAATTCGGTTGAGTCATTTGATTTATTATTGCTTATACAATTCTCTCTCTCTCTCTCTCTCTCGTCTTCTCTCTCTCTCTCTCTCTCTCTAACGCGACGTTTCCTCCTGATCGACAGGACATTATCAAGCGATAACTGCTGAGGGACTGATTCCAGTGGTTGTTTTTTTGTTGTTTTTGATTTAGCTGACCTTGTGTCAGCACGGGCTCTTGGCTCACATTGTTAATTAGCATCTGGGATGCTCGGTCGAGTTCGAGGTGTGTGTCTGCCACACACCTCGAACTCGACCGAGCATCCCAGATGCTAATTAACAATGGGTACTCGAACAAACTCGTAAACCGAGAAACTCGAGCCGCCCTTGACAAGTGGTACATGACGGAGGAAGAGAAGGAAGGAACATTCCGCCCCCGGAGGATATCAAACTTTTCTATAAAGCCTTCATGCACCACCAATACAAGGAAGAAGAAGCAGCCATGAAGAAAATAATAGAGGAACACGTCGCCCCATGGAGGAAGGAAAGAGAGTGTCCCTCATTATTTACTACAAGAATCGGCGTACGAAAGACCTCCTGATGAGAACAACCCCTCCCCACCGGCAGGAGACCCCCTGAAGCAGTCCAACGTCGTCTACCGATACGTATGCCCCGCCCAAGGATGCCCTGGGATTTACATCGGCATGACGACGATGCGCCTGTCAAAAAGGATTTCCTTGCCACGCCCAGGAGGGCGCCATTAGGCAGCACGCCCTTGCAGTACACCGCAGAAACATCACGAGAGACGACATCGTCAGGAATACTAAGATCATCGGAGAGCACCTGACCCACGACGTCTGCGTCTCCTAGAAGCGCTGCTCATCCTCGAAGAAAGCCTCCCCTCAATACCACCCAAGAAGCGTTCCTGATACCGACGTGTGAGAGGACCACACCCTCTCCCCTAACGAAAGTACCAGCGCGCATGGAACGAACCACACCGGACATGAGAACAATACCAGGGTGACGTCACGCAGGTAGAAGCCAATCAAGAGGCTCCCGGTGATACCCCCTACCTGAGAAGGTCTGCAAGACTAGTCAACGCCCGCCGTATGAGTCACCTTCCCGGGAAACCAATAAAAACTCGACCTTCCGGAGAAGTGCTCTGACCGTAACTTGGAGAGCTCCGCACCACCACGATATAAGGAGAAGGACTCGCCACTGGAATTCAGTCCCTCAGCAGTTATCGCTTGATAATGTCCTGTCGATCAGGAGGAAACGTCGCGTTAGAGAGAGAGAGAGAGAGAGAGAGAGAGAGAATTGTATAAGCAATAATAAATCAAATGACTCAACCGAATTTTACCATGCCCTTTGGTGCGTTGCTCGCCAGTCTAAGCAACAACGAGAAAGCCGTCATCAGAAAGATAGAGAAGACCTTTATAAGATTAATAGTGCTGAAGCAGCAGTTATTTTTAACAAAACATGTCTACGAGAGGGTCTCCTTCCGAAATATTATTATTATTATTATTATTATTATTATTTTATTATTATTATTATTATTATTCAGAGGGTGACCTATTTCATAAGGAACAAGCCCACCAAAGGCGCCACTGACTTGAAAGTTCAAGATTCCAAAGATTATGACGTATATTCGAAAGAAGTCTACAGCAGGTGATGGCAAATACAGGAACAGGACGATCAGTCATTAGAAAAACAGATAAATCAGCTACAAACGCATGCAAACAAACGCTAAAATACTTTCCTTGGTATTAATTCTGGATTAAAATTATGACTATTTGCAATCTATTGTCCACTATTAATCTGGAATCATACATAGCTGATATTGTCTTAAACTGGGGGGTGTCAGCAATTCCCAGGTTAGGCGCGAGCCCAAGGGAATAATAAAGAATTTTCTAATTATATTCGCTATTCTCTTCAAAAGAGCGAGGCACTAATATTAAGAAGTTTATGAAAAAAAATGCAAAGTATCGGTTTGACTTCTCGGACTTACCATGTCTTGCAATTATGTACCTCCGTCCCTATCCCTCGAAACCCCCTTTCTTTCTATTTTTTTATTTTCCTTCAAAATTGGGGGGGAGGGGATTTTACTCATAGATGCAAAGGGGCCATGGAGCTAAGGACCAACTCTTAGATGGGGCGTGGTAATGAAAACTTTAAGAACCACTGGTCTATAGACTCTATAGATTCAGGTGTAGTTATTGAAAGAAGTGTTGACAGTACCATAGAGTTTTTTGGTAAAACTGGAAAATACTTTTGCTCTAAAGCCTTTTTCGTTTAATCGGGGAGTAAGCCTACAAACTACTTTGTTGTTGCTGCTCTTGTTCTTGTCGGGGGGTAAGGAAAGGTCTACTGAAGAGCCTAAAAATACCTGAAAAGATATTTATGATTTATTTATTGGAATGAAAACGTACAAAATAAATAATGTGCATGTCAAACCCTGCAGAATAATTGTTTCTAATAAAATATAGCGTAATTATTTTAATTTTCGTTGGTGAAACATCGATCTATTTGACCGTAAAGTTTAGCAGGTTTTAAATCTTGCATGCGCTCCGAGTAAGCTGTAGGTCGGATCACTTTTTTTTTTTTTGGTGTAAATACAAATAAAAATATTATCTTTTTATATGTAAAATAGCATATCTTCATGTTAATTCATCCTTCCAAAACAGGCCTATCTCAATTAACAAAGTTTTCTTCGTAAATAAGAATGAATATTAGACTTTTTATCTGTTAAATCGTATTACTATTTTGTTAATGAAAATCTTCGAAAAACAGATGAACAACTTTTAAATAGAATTTAACTGGTGATGTTGACTATCTGAAATAACATTTTGCAAGAAAATTGCTTTTCTTACCAAAACAAGGCGTAATCCAACCTCCAGCTTACCCGGGGCATATGCTAAAGTCCACGGTCAAATAGCGCGTTGTTTCACCAACGAAAATTAAATTAAATACGATGCATTTTATTAGAAATAATTGTTCTGTACTGTTTAACATGCACGTTATTTATTTTTTTACATTTTCATTCTAATGAATAAATCATGAATATCCTCTCCTAAAATTCCTGTATATTTAACTCAAAGCGAAACACCCTTTTTAGGCTTTTTAGGCTTTTTAGGCTTTTTAGGCTTTTTATTTCATAGACCTTTCCTAACTCCCCCAACAGGATAAACAGCAAGGACAACAACACAAGAAAGCAGTTTTGTAGGCTTACTCCCCGAGTAAGCGAAAAAACGATTATACAATGAAATCGAGAGCTGCAGCGAAAGCCCCCCCCCCCCCCCCCCCCCCCCACCCTCCTCATGAAGACAGCGGTATTCTGAAAACAACGAAATTACCAGGCATAGTTAACTTTAATCTCCACTACTCCTCTTCTTTACTTCCTTTCCCACCAGGCGAGAGGCGAGGCCTTTCCCTTCCCTTCCCTTCCCTTGCTAGTCCTTCTCTTCTCCATTTTCCCTTCCCTCTTTCTCCTCCTCTTCCAAAAGAGGGCAATGGCTAGGTGGGAGGGGATGTGGGGGGAGGGAGGGGATGAGGGAGAGGAAGGGCGAGCTATTCGAGTCACGTTGCTTATTTTCAGTTATTTGCCGCGTATAGCCGTAGATCTGCTCCAATGTGACACTTAAGCCTCTCTTCCCTACCGACCCCCACCCCGAAACCCATGGCATCAATCCGTCCGGGCAGTCACCCCCGATCTCAGTACTCTTCAACTCTTGTGGTAGAGCTTCGGACACCACCAACAACTGGCGAGGGCAGCTCGGTGGTGGTGGGGGGGGCTAGGAAGTCCTCGATAGGCATTTGTTTCCTTCCGTATATGCCGTCGTGTTCCTCTACTTGACGCGGGGCTTCTCTTCAACCCAGGGGAGCGAAAGAATCACGGGGTTAAACCCCGGGTTTAATCTTAGTCGGGGTCAGTCATTTTTGCCGAATACGGAGCAGCGAAAACATTGTCTAGGAGTTTTAAATTTTTATCTTAATTACTGCACGACGCGCTCTCGCGAGAGAACGAGAAAGAGAGAGAGAGACAGAGATGGGGGGGGATAGGATAGAGAGAGAGGGGAAGAGGACCGGGGTGGGGGGGAGGGGTGAACGAAGCAAAAAGGCTAGCATGAGCACTGCCGTCCGAACGAAAATGGGAATGCCGCGGCCCGTCGACTTCAATTCCACATTCCCTTCGACTTGACGAGAGAAAACGGGGCTCTTATCGCACTGCCCGAATTTTTCCTGATCATTTAGTGAACGGTGAAAATACAGAAAAATCACAATAAACACATTAAATCTTTCTTATCGTTGGAGGACTCGTACAAATACGTTTCCGAAGACTTGGGAGAAGTTGAGCCTTTTTCTAGATGGAGGGGTGGGGGGTGGTCTTGGAAGGGGGAAGGGGGAGGAGGGAGAGAGTGTTTTCTTCTAGGAGAAGGAGGCCCTAGAAGAGAGAGCGAAAGAGTAAGAGAGAGAGAGAGAGCTTATTTCTAAGAGGGAGCATTGGAAGAGAGAGAGAGAGAGAGAGAGAGAGAGATATTAAGT
>NC_061093.1:15266851-15275414 GCF_015104395.2 Macrobrachium nipponense | reverse complement strand
AACAGATGTATAAATAAAAAAAGTATAATTATTTAAACTATCAAGGAAAATTGTCTTAGAATAGTAATAGTACATTGCATCTTCGGTTGAATTTTTTTTTTTTTTTTTTTTTTTTACTATTCTGAGAATTATCATTTATTGAGGGGTGCGTTAAGGCGGGTGGGTGGGTTTGGGTGTTGTGGGGATGTAGTGGTGTGGGGTGGGGGCGTGGGGTGAATTTTTTCCCCATTGTAGCTTTATGAACGTAAAAATTCGCCCGGGGATGTCCATTGAAATCGCGTTTCATAAATTTCAGCCTCCCAGGAACCAATATTGCTGTGCTTTCCAGATTTAGGGATATTCATCCAGAGGGGTTTTTGGTCGTTGCTGTTTTGGAGAGAGAGAGAGAGAGAGAGAGAGAGAGAGAGAGAGAGAGAGAGAGAGAGAGAGAGAGAGAGAGAGAGAGAGAGAGTTTTTCATTCGAAGGGAAGTTTAGTAATAATAACGATTTCTGTTGCATTCGCTTTGGTGTTTTTTTTATTTGGGGATTTTATTCATTTATTTATTTTTTTTTTTGCTGTGTGGGTAAGTCATGCTTTCTTGCGTTCTCTTTTTCTTGAGCCTTGTTTTTTCTTTACCTTTTATTTAGCTCTTGTTTTCTTTTGCTCTTGTTTTCTTTTGCTCTTGTTTTCTTTTGCTCTTTTTTCTGCTCTTGTTTTCTTTCGCTTTGCTTTCTTTTGCTCTTGTTTTCTTTTGCTCTTGTTTTCTTTTGCTCTTGTTATCTGTCGCTTTGTTTTCCTTCGCTCTTGTTTTGTTTCGCTCCTGTTAATTCTTCCTCTTAATGTCTTTCACTATTTTATTCTTTTGCTCTTGTTTTCATTTGCTATTTTTTTCTTTTGCTCTTGATTTCCTTTCCTCTTATTTTCTTTCGCTTTTGATTATTCTTTCTTTGGTTTTCTTTGTCTCCAGTTTATTTTCACTCTTGTTTTCTGTTGCTTTTCTTTTCTTTGGCTCTTGTTTTGTTTTGCTCTTGTTTTATTTTGCTCTTGTTTATTCTCTTACTTGTTTTCCTTTGCTCGTGTTTTCTTTCGCTCTTGTTTATTCTCACACTTGTTTTCTATTTTTCTTGTTTTCTTTCGCTCATGTTTTCCATGCTGTTGTTTTTTCACTCTTGTTTTCCTTGCTGTTGTTTTTTCACTCTTGTTTTCCTTGCTGTTGTTTTTTCACTCATGTTTTCCTTGCTGTTTTTTTTCATCGTGTTTTTTCTTGCTGTTGTTTTTTACTCATGTTTTCCTTGCTGTTGTTTTGTTTTTCACTCATGTTTTCCTTGCTGTTGTTTCCGCCTTGTCTCCTTGCTTGTTTTTTCACTCATGTTTCCTTGCTGTTGTTTTTTCACTCTTGTTTTCCTTGCTGTTGTTTTTTCACTCTTGTTTTCCTTGCTGTTGTTTTTTCACTCATGTTTTCCTTGCTGTTGTTTTTTCACTCTTGTTTTCCTTGCTGTTGTTTTTTCACTCTTGTTTTCCTTGCTGTTGTTTTTTCACTCATGTTTTCCTTGCTGTTGTTTTTTCACTCTTGTTTTCCTTGCTGTTGTTTTCATTCGCTAAATTTCCTTTTCCCTTGTTTTCTTTCTCTCTTGTTTTTTTTTTACTCTTGACTTCTTTCGCTCCTGTTTGTTCTCACTCTTGTTTTCTTTTCTTCTTCTTTTCTTTTCCACTTGTTTTAGTTCGTTTACTTTCCTTTTCTGTTGTTTTCTTTTAGTCTTGTTTGCCTTTGTTTTTGTTTTCTTTTTCGCTAGTTTTCCTTTGCTCTTGTTTTTTTTTGCTCTGCTCTTGTTTTCGTTTGCTCAAGTTTTGTTTTGCTATTGGTTTCCTTTGCTCTTGTTTATTCTCGCTCTTTTTTTTTTTATTTCGCTCTTGTTTTCTTTTGTTTCTGTTTTCCTTTGCTCTTTTTTCTTTCGCTCCTGTTTATTATTGCTCTTGTTTTCCTTAGTTCTTGTTTTTTTCTCACTGTTGTTTTAATCTTGCTCTTGTTTTTTTTTCTCTTGTTTTCTTTCGATCCTGTTTATTCTACTTCTTGCTTTCTTTTGCCTTTGTTTTTTTTGCTCTTGTTTTCCTTTGCTCTTGTTTATTTCTGGTCTTGTTGTCTTTCGCTCTTGTTTTCCTTTGCTCTTGTTGTCTTTCCCTTGTGCTCTTGTTTTCTTTTGCTCTTGTTTCTTCTCGCTCCTGCTGTCTTTCGCGCTTGTTTTCTTTCGCTCTTGGTTTCCTTTGCTCATGTTTTCTATTGCTTCTGTTTATTCTCACTTTTGCTTTACTTTACCCTAATTTATTTTCGCTCTTGTTTTCTTTTGCTCTTGTTTTCTGTCGCTCTTGTCTTCCTTTGTTCTTATTTTTTTCGTTCCTGTTTATTTTCGCTACAATTTTTTTGCTCTCGTTTTCTTTTGCTCTTGTTTTCTTTTGCTCTTGTTTTCTTTTGCTCTTGTTTTCCTTTGCTCTTGTTTTCTTTCGTTTCTGTTTATCATTGCTCTAGTTTTCTTTTGCTATTGTTTTCCTTTGCTCTTATTTCTTTTGCTCTTGTTTTCCTTTTCTTTTGTTTTTTTCGCTCCTGTTTCTTCTTGCTCTTGTTTTCTTTTGCTCTTGTTGCCTTTCCCTCGTATTTTTAGTTGCTGTTATGTTCTTTCGATCTTGTTTTCTTTTAATCTTGTTTTGTTTCATGTCCCTGTGCATTGGAGGTGAATTTTCTTATTTATATTATGATATCTCTACCTGTGTAATCCTGACTATGAGCATTTATTGTTTAGTACAAACTCTTGCCTAGTAAGGATTCCTAATCCTTTTAATTCCTTCTAAGCCCGAGTTCGCACATTACCCTGTTGTTTGTTTAATGTGCGTGTAGTATTAATCCAAGGGGTCTTTATGCTCACTTTACTGAATATTATTTTTCGCTTACTCAGGGAGTAAGCCTACAAATTAATTTGTTATCGTTGTTCTTGATGTTGTTCGTGTTGGGGGCGTAAGAAAGGTCTATGGAAGAGCTTAAAAAGGTCTGGAAAAGGTGTTTCTCGTCGAGTTAAAGATACTGGAATTTTAGAATAGGATATTTTTTATTTATTTATTAGAATGGAAATGTAAAAAGTAAATAATGTGTATGTTAAACAGTACAGAACAATTATTTCTGTTGCTCTATTTGACTATAGATTTTACCACGTTTCAATTTACGTTAAAAGTTATGGGTACTATAATGTTTACCACTTTACAACTTATGCGTGAAGGGAAAATCTTGCATGTGTCTCGAGTAAGCTGACGACCGGATCACGCCTTGTTTGTAAAAGAATTTTATGGTCTTATTTTATTCTTTCTGCTGTATAGGGTCCTTTAGTTTCGAATTTACAAATTATTTCTGGCGTATCTTAGCAATCATCCAATCAAGTTTCTTATTCTATTTTTCTTGCAAATGTTCTTTTAGATTTGCATATCATCCAGTCAGATCTCTATTTTATTATTGTTGTCCTTTTATATTTGCAAATCAAACTAATGAATTTTTGGTGTTGAATATAATATCACTTAATTTTTTTCAATTTTGTATTGGATGAACGAATTCATAACTGAATTGCGCTTGCCTACATTTTTATTTTTCTGAAAAGAGAACTATTGTGCCTGTTTTTTCTGTCTGTCAGCACTTTTTCTGTTTGCCCTCAGATCTTAAAAACTACTGAGGCTAGAGAGCTGCAAATTGGTATGTTGATCATTCACCTTTCAAGTGTCAAACATACCAAATTGCAGCCCTTTAGCCTCAGTAATTTTTTTTTTATCTTATATAAGGTTAAAGTTAGCCATAATCGTACTTTTGACAACGATATAGACCAGGCCACCACAGGGACGTGGTTAACGTTTCATGGGCCGTGGCTCATACAGCATTATACCGAGATCACCGAAAGATAGATCTACTTTTGATGGCCCTAATTATAAGATGTACAGATAACTCGATTGCGCCAAAGAAAGTTCGGCGCATATTTCACATGTTAAATTTTGTGTCGAAAGTTATTTATATGATTCTGGATAATTATCCGAATTGCTTTCCTCGTCCTATGTCCTCGTTTGCCTAATGTGGTTGTCTTAGATTCCCTCTTTCATCGTCCAAATGTCCCATTGCCCATTTTATTTTTCGGTCTCTCTCTCTCTCTCTCTCTCTCTCTCTCTCTCTCTCGTCCAGTTTTTTTTTTATCTGTCCTGTTCTAATTTTTACCTGTTTTTACTATTTTTTTTAAAAATCTGCCTTTTGCTCTGTGTGCGTGCTTGTTTTTTTTTTTAACCTGGCTTTGGCTTTGTTCTTTTTACCTGGTTTTTACTGTGTTTTTCAACATGGGTTTTGCTGTTTTTTTACTTGGCCTTTCCTGTTATGTTCCTGGCTTTTGCACTGTTTTTTTTTTCGTCTGGCTTTTGCAGATTTTTACCTGAATTTTTCTGGTTTTTGCAGTGTGTCTATTTTTTTTTTACCTGGCATTTGAGTTTTTTTTTTAACCTGGCTTTTGCAAGTTTTTCTTAACCCGGCTTTTGCAGTGTTTTTTTTTTATCTTTTTCTTTAACCTGCTTTTGTTGTCTTTATTTTCAACATGGGTTTTGCTGTGTTTTTTAACCTGTTTTTTGCTTTTTTCTTACCTGGCTTTTGCTGTGTATTTTTACAGGGTTTTTGATGTGCCTATTCAACTTGGATTTTTCTGTGCCTTTTCAACTTGGATTTTTTGTGTTTTCAAGTTTTTTTTTTTTTTTTACCTGGGTTTCGCAGTGTTTTTTAACCTGGCTTTTGCAGTGTTTTTTAAAACCTGGTTTTGCAGTGGTTTTTTAAACCTGACTTTTTCAGTTTTTTTTAACTGGCTTTTGTTTTTTTACCCCGATTTTGTTTTGCTTTTTTTTAGCCGCTTTTGTAGTTTTTTTTATGTGGATTTTGCAATAGTGTTCAGTTTACCTGACTTTTGCAGTGTTTTATTTTACCTGACTTTTGCCTCTTGTTTTTTAACCTTGCTTTGGCTGTGTGTGTGTTTTTGTATTGTTTTCTTGAAGTGACTTTTACAATGTTTTTTTTTTTTTTTTTTTTTTTTTTTTTTTTTTTTTTTTTTTTTTTTTTTTTTTTTTACCTTGCTTTTACTGTGTTTGTTTTTAACCTGACTTCTGCGGTATTTTCTTTTACCTGAGTTTTTGTATGTGGTCATAAGGCTTGCATTTTTACTTATGATGTAAATGCCTATTTGTCACTTCTGGTGACCTAACATTGATATGGCAGTTAGCTCTCTGTGGGTTGAAGAATGACGTAAGTGAAGGGACGCTCAAGTGAAGTTATGGCCAATTTGCAGTTGAACTCGGATAAAGGCTATTGAAACTCGATCGCAATCCAGGCTGCTGAATGGAGGGGTAACTGCAAGAATGATAGAATGCAAGAATAAGGAAAAGTGATGACTGGTGGTAAAGTCAGAAACTTTTATGAATATGTCAAAGTACTGTCTCTGGAAAACCCATAAATACATAGATATGTATTAATCATTGTCCTATGTTCTATGCAAATTTGAGCTGCCCACCTTTCAACTTATCCCTGTCGAAAAGGCATTTTACGTAACAGATTCTCGATGGAGAAATATAAAACCGTGAAGTATTTTTTTAAGTAAATTTTTTTAAGTTAATTCAAAACATTTTTTTTTCTTGAAGTTCATAATTTTTCTTGAAGTTAATTTTTCTTGAAGTTACTTTTTTCTTGAGGTTTTAGTTCTTTTAAGTTTATTTTTTCTTGAAATTGACATCAGTCGCATTAATTTACATATAAATGGATAGGCACTTTGTCTTAATTTTGGAAGATATGAAAAACTGTATCTCTTAACACTTGATTCTGTGCGGTAAATTATTTGCCTTTATTCTTATATTTTTTGCATATTGTATACTAGGTGTTTTCATGTGAATAAAGTTTTGAATTGGATAATTATTGGAAAATTATAGATACATTCGTTTCCATCCAATTTTTATTTCTACTTCGTATTTTTTTGTATACCTTTCAACACATTACAAAGATTTAGTTTTAAAGTAACACCATTTTAACCCCAAACCTCTCTGATCTTATATGCCCTTGTCCAAAGGGCAGTTCTGCCCCTCCTCACAAGGATAACATTATTATTATTATTATTATTATTATTATATTATTATTATTATTATTATTATTATTATTATTAGTCAGAAGATAAAATCTATTCATAAGGAAAAAACTCACCATAGGGACCATTGCTTGGAAATTCAAGCTTCAACAGAATATGTTGTTTATTAGGGAGGAGTAAGAGGAAGTAAAGGGAAATACAAAAAGAAGAGACCCCACTTAATAAAAAAACAAATTGATGAATTAACAGATATAATATAAAAATGTAATAAAATGTATTAGGGTAGTAATGTATTCCACCTTCGCCTGAACTTCTAAAGTTCCAAGATGATGATGGTGATTATTATTAATATAATTATTATTTTAGTATTATCATTATTGAGCCCTGTAACGAGGCGATAATATTGAGAATTAAAAGCCACAGAAGTTTTAAAAATATTTTTGTACAGAGGTAAAAATGACAAGGACTATACTCCGTTTCCCTCTTCAGTCCTGTGCATAAATACTCTTAACACTACTGTGTCTTTTAATTATTATTATTATTATTATTATTATTATTATTATTATTATTATTATTATTATTATTATTATTATTATTATTATTATTCACAGGGCCACTGTCAGTGTTACTACGTTGGTGATGATCTCTTGAACTGCGTCATTTGTCTGTAGTCCAAGCTAAAGATTCCTTCTTTTTTTGACGTTCTTATATTGTGAGCTTTGGTGTAGAGCCCTACCATTCTATTATTATTATTATTATTATTATTATTATTATTATTATTATTATTATTATTATTATTATTATTATTATTAGTATTATTATCATTGTTATAGCCCACTATGGGGACAATTGGCTTGAAATTCAATCTTCCAAAGAATATTACGGTGTTCATTTGAAGGGAGTAACAGAAGGTAATAGCAAATACAGAAAGACGAGATCAGTTATTAGAAAAGAAAAGTAGTATATTAATTAATAAATAGATTAGAAATGTAAGCAAAATATTAAGATACGACGAAAACAGCATCTTCACTTAAACTTTTGATATTCTTATTGCACAACATCCTCAGGGGAGACTGTTGCACAGTCCAACGACTTTTATGATGTGGTTAAGATATATATTGCGTATAAACAATTATTTGTCTTACTTATTTCATTTTAGTGTGGAATTTGTTTTCTGGTATTGCATTAGGATAAGGCCCGTACGAAGCAGGCGCGAAATTTTACTTTTTTCTTTATCATGTCACGGCGCGCACTTCCTTGCATTAGGGCATGGCACCACACTGTTATTTATTGTATGACATGAGTTATTCCTCAACAAGGGCGTTAATGAAATAAAAATCGAGTTTTTGCCAGTCCCAGTCGATAGCAAAAATCGAGTGTCTGTTAGTCCCAATCGAAAGGTTGAAGACTGAATTGTATGAAAAGTGCAGGAACAAAACTGTCTTCATCTATACTCTGTTTTTTTTCATCTGTCCATCCGCCTGTGGTGTTTTTGTATGGCAACACTGCGGCCCGGGCTTTAGATAGTTACATTCAGTTTACATTCAACGATTATAATAATATCCTATTTCGAATATTAACGGTGTAATTCGCATACAGTAAATTATTAAAACACTTTTCAGTTGCAAATGTACACCCAGATATCCTTTTATTTACCTAAAACTTACAAATAGCGTAACTATGTAAAGCCCGGGACGCAGTGTTACCATACAAAAATACCACAGGCGGATGGACAGATGAAAAAAAACACAGTATAGATAGAGAGATACATAGATAGACAGGTATATAAGAGGTTCTTAGATTGTTTGGTCAAATGGCTACTGTGCTTGATGACGTTGTCGTCCACATACCTGGCAAATATCCTGGCATTTTAGGTGTTGCTGGAGATCCTCTATTCCCGGAGCCCATACACCCTCACCTTTATAATAAGCTGTGTTGTGCTCTTTAGTCTTTCAGTAGACTATATTACACTTGCTTTTCTGCAGTGGAACAGTATCCCTCAACTGTATGTCTAGACTGGAGCATTCTCGTCTGAAAGACGGATAGACAGACTGACATACACACAAAACACACAATACATATATATACTATATATATATATATAATATAAATAATATATGTATATAGATATATATATTTTATATAATATTATATATTTAATTATATATATATATATATGATATATATTATTATATATATATTATAGTATATAAGTATATATATATTTATATATAGTTTATAGTATGTGTGTATATATATATTTTATTACATACTTCTTATATATGTGTGTATATATATATATATATATAATATATATATATATATATATATATATATATATATATACAAGTGTGTGTGTGTGTGTGTCTGTGCGTGTAAATTAAGCCAAGAAGAGAAAAAACAACGGTATCTGCCACATTCATGCTTTGACTGATCTGAATCGTGTACGAA
>NC_061093.1:15244351-15261851 GCF_015104395.2 Macrobrachium nipponense | reverse complement strand
TGACATATTACATTGCTTTATATATGGTTACTATGTGTCTGCAGACTGCAGCACATAGTAATTATTTGTAAATGAATATTTTGCCGTGTTATTCCTTAACAGTTTTCATGTGCCTTTATATTAGATTCCGTATTAACTTGTGTTTTATTTTTCAATAAATCTTTAATGGAGCCCGTCAATTCATGATAGAAGTCTTTTCAGAATTATTTTATTTTTACTTTTATTTGTTGGAACAAATACTTTTATTGTTTAAGAATTACGATTGTATTGAAAAAGGTAAAGTATTGAAAATCTAGTTTTAAAAAATTTCAAGTTTATTTTTCTTGATAACGAGAAATGTGATTATTTCTTGAACAAAAAACTAAACAATACTCTGCATAAAAGTATTTGCCCCAACTAAGAAAAATAAAAATAAAATAATTCTGAATAGAGGGGCGCCATTAAAAATGCATTGAAAGATGAAACACAAGTTAATATGGAATCTAATAGAAAAGCACATGAATATTGTTAGAGAAATAACATGGCAAAATATTCATTTGCTAATAATCACATTGTGCTGCGGTCTGCAGATTATATATATATATATATATATATATACACACACACACACACACACACACACACACACACACACACACACACACACACACATATATATATATGTGTATAAATATATATGTATATATATATATATATATATATATATATATATATATATTATATATATATATATATATATACATACGGAATGTTTAGGAGAAGAAGGCATTGACATCCTGTGGGACTTAATGACCAAGATATATCGCCAAGAAAGAATGCCAGACATGTGGAGAAATAGTCTAATGGTCCCAATCTACAAAGGGAAGGGTGATGTGCAGGAGTGTGGGAACTACAGAGGAATTAAACTGATATCACATACAATGAAAATATATGAGGGGGTTATAGAAGGAAGATTGAGAATGGAAACCACAATTTGTGAAAAACAATTTGGTTTTATACCAGGAAAGAGCACAGTTGATGCAATTTTTGCACTAAGGCAGACAGTAGAGAAATATAGAGAGAAAGAGAAGGGATTACATCTGTTGTTTATTGACTTGGAAAAAGCATATGATAGGGTACCTAGGCAGAAAGTATGGAGGTGCTTGAGAGAGAAAAGTTTCTGAAAAGTATGTCAGAATAATGAAAGATATGTATGCAGAGGCCACCACGCAAGTAAGAAGCACTGTTTGAACTACAGAGAAGTTTAAGGTGAAAGTTGGTCACCACCAGGGTTCAGCCCTTAGCCAATACGTGTTTGATATTGTGATGGATGTTATAACATCGGAAGTTAGGGAAGAGGTGCCTTGGTGTGCAGTGTTTGCTGATGACATTGTGCTGACTGATCTAACAAGAGAAGGTGTCAAACTCAAGCTAGGAAGATGGAGAGAAGAACTTGAGAGTAGAGGCTTAAAAATTAGCAGAACAAAGACAGAATATATGTGGACAGGTGGAGAGGAATGGCAGGGAACAGTGAAACTGGGCCAAGAAGACATAAAGAGGGTTAGCTCCTTCAAATATCTTGGTTCTGTTGTGAGTGAGAATGCTTGGATGAATTGGAGAAAGTCATCAGGGATACTTTGTGACAAGAGGATCGGTGCAAAAGTTAAAGGAAAGTTTTATAAAAGCATAGTTAGACCCTCCATGCTCTATGGGGCAGAGACTTGGCCAATAAAGAAAGAACAAGAAAGAAGAATGGAAGTGGCCGAGATGAGAATTCTTAGGTGAAAATGTGAGGTGGAAGGCAGAGGAGAGAGGGGAAGCCGAAGTTCAGGTGGAAAGATAAATTATTGAATGACATGAAGGAAAAGGGTCTAAGAGAACAAGATGTACAGGACATAGGAAGATGGAGAAGGCTGACTAGAAACAGCGACCCCATGTAGAAATGGGAAAAGCTGAAGAGAAAGAAGTATGTATGTATGTGTATGTATGTATGTATGTATGTATGTATATATTCATATATATACATATATACATAAATATATATATATATCTATATATATATATATATATATATATATATATATATACTATATATATATATATATTTCATTTTTAAAATATATTATATATATATATGTCATTTTTAAAACATCTTGATTACACTGACGCAGCTTTCAAAATAGATGTTAAATAGTGTCACAAATGGAGACTGAGTATTTTCTGTATGATATCATTAATTTTCATTAGTTGTTGGGGAAAGCTACTTAATATTTCAAGAAATACATGCCAACTAAAAAAGATCCAAATCAGTTGTTTATAGTTTACTAGGTGACGCCTAATTTGACAATGAAACTCATTGAAAGTTATATTCCTTGATATTCTTGCCTTCAAATACCAGAATTAATGGTGTTTTTTTATTATCCCTATTATTAAAATTTTATCTTTTAGTCCGTGTAAAACACTTACTTTGAATGGTTAACAATGAAAATATAACTAAAAACAATTTTATTTCCCGGGAAATCCCTGGATTATTTCCTAATTGTCCAGAAATCCAAAATTGGGCTGAGACTGGAAACCTTATTTCTGACCTTACCTAAGATGAGCTTGTTTCACATCTCATCTGAACCAACAGTACAGACTAGTGAATATTGGCTGTTAGGTATCAGGCTATTGAACCTAGGTAAGCTACTATTAATATTATTATATTATATGCCTATGGATGAAGCTTATATGGAATGACAGCGTTGGAGATGACAATTATTTTACCATTCTGTTGTCAAATTCTAATGTGTGTCAGTTTGACCAATGAATAAAGAATGACAATAATTTGTTCTGCCTCTAGAGAGTAAAACAGGACTGTAAATTTATAGTGGAAAGAAAGGCACATAACGTCGACAAATTGATCAACTATATTGCTCAAGTGTATCCAAACTACAGCAGACAGAATTAAAATATTCATTTCTACGTATAGTACACATTGCCCCTGGTAAATGCTACAAATATTATTCAATAATCTTTAAAGACTGCTTAGAAAATAACCATAATGTAGTTGCCATATCTACTAAACTTTATGGCTTAACTGCAGAAGAAATATACGAGCAAAATTAAATATTTCTATTTCTGCATAAAGTACATATTGTATATAGTAAATTGTGCATACCTTATTTGACAATCTTAACGGTCATCCGAGGAAACGCGCTTTAAAGAGTACAGATTGTATGGGAGGCGCCATTGTTTACATAAACGAGCTAACGACCGGTGTCAACAATCTTCAGCGACTCTGTTTATTTATTTTTAAATTCACCTTAGTGCATGTTGTGCCTAATCATTGATTTGGACTGAAGATGAACCCGGGGAAGGGGTCGAAAACTTTGTAAAGGGTTTTATATTATACACGAATTCGCAACATTTTTTTATTTTATTGTTATGGACCTCTTAGAACACAAGAATCATCGCTTAGCGATGGCGCCAGGCAGCTCACGTCACAGACTGGTTTGGCTGTCCAATCTCTTCTCTCTATATCTATGGTCTCGGTTTAATGTTGTATGAACTGCGGTCCATAAAACTTTACCCACAGCCCGGTGAAGACCTGGCCTAAATCGTTGCCAGACGCACGATTATGGCTAACTTCAACCTTGAATAAAATAACTGCCGGGGCTAAAGGGCTACAATTTGGTATGTTTGATAATTGGAGTCTAGATGGTCAATATACCAATTTGCAGCAACCTTGGTGTTAGTAGTTTTGAAGATCTGAGGGCACAAAGAAAAAGTGTGGACGGACAGACAAAGCCGGTACGATAGTTTTCTTTTCAGAAAACTAAAGAGGAAAGTGACTATAAACAAGCTTTAAGCGAGTGAGGTTGGTCAAGGTAGGAGTGACAAAGTCGAGTTAGGTTAGGATAAGTGTGTTATTGAAGCCAAAATGTCCTAGGTAAGGACAGGTCAGGTTGAATTAGTCAAGGGATCAGGTGACAAGGATTCTTATACGTTAACAGTAGGATTTTAATCCTTAGTTTAGGTTATATTGGGATTCAATCTCTGTCTTTTAAGTAAAACTTTGTGTAGGTTTAAAAACTGTTCTTCCATAAATTTAACCTCAGTGTTGGCGCTGAGTCAACACTAAACTTGTTTCATGATGTAGTTTCTTTCACATTATTATTAAAAAAAAAAACAATTTGTGCTAACAGTTATGGACATAGACTCATAAACACTATGACTAATAACCTAAAGATATATATACTTTGCTGAAGACAAATTAATGAGTTCGTGCTAAGAGCCATTATTGCGAACAATTCTGCAAATTCATTCCCAAGATTATGTGTGAATGGAAAATAAATGGAAGAAATGAAAACATTTTTTTTAACAGTACCTGAATTATGTAAGATGTATTGCCTTATATAACACAAGTTTTAACCTCTTTTATTACAAAGGGAAAGTTTATGAAATAAAATTTATCGCTGTATTTTTTAGCAGTGATACAAATCCATATTTTGTCCAGAATCTCCATTTAGCTTTTATGAAATAAATGTTATCACTTTATTATATCCTTAGAGATACAGTTCCAGAATATCCAGAATATTTCGTCCAGAATATCCATCTGACAATTGTAATAAATAAATTTCATCACTGCATTTTGTTAGCAGTGATGCAGTTCCGCCTTATTTTGTCTAAAATCTGCATTCAGCATTTATGAAATAAATTTTGTCACTGCGTTTTGTTAGCAGTGACCCAAATCCAATGCATTTTGTCCAAAATATCCATCTAGAAGTTATGAAAAAAATATATCACTGCATCTCGTTAGCAGTGATACAAATCCATTGTATTTTACCCAAAATATCCATCTAGAATTTATGAAATAAATACAACCTCTGTACTTTGTTAGCAATGATACAAAACTACCATATTTTGTTCCAAAGGAAGAGGTTTTCGAACAGAAATGATTTTGATACGTACGGCGATTACATCAGATCTGGCAACACTGCTTGAGCACCTCATGGCCCTCCCACCCCCCCTCTCCCCCACCCCACCCCTCTCCTACTCCCCCCTCCCAAAAAAGTCTTATTTTCGTATCATCTGCGGTCCATTCTGACAACTGAAACCTCAAAAACAGCGACACATTCCTGTCTTGCTCCAAAATAGGGCATCGAGTTCCCCTCCCTATTGCCGGCTGAGACTGTACCATAAGACTTCGGATAATACAAACATACAGTGCGATAGTAAACATGGGTTAAATGGAATGACACTATAACGTAACTCATGAGGTCTTAAGGCGATCATGTGATCCCCACTTACCACTTACAACGGGGCATGAAGACAGGGTTGTGAGCTACAGAGAATGCCAGCTTAGTGCCAGAGTTATTATTATTATCGCAGGACCCCCTCACGTCGTTCTGTGAGTTCTCGTTTTCTATTTCTCTCTCTCTCTCTCTCTCTCTCTCTCTCTCTCTCTCTCTCTCTCTCTTGCTTCCTGTCGTTTACGTCACGGAGTATGTCCGCTTTTCCTCCATTTTGTTTGTTGACTATTTTGACTATTTTCCTATTTACTTTCCTTATTTAGAATTATTCTTTCGACGGAAATTTTTTTTTTATAAAGTTTAAGTCGTTTTGATACGAAATCGTTACATGAATGATGGTCATTATGATTATAATTAGAAATTTAATGATGCAAATTCATCATATTTCGTTATGATTATAACTATGGGCTAAATATACCATTTCTTGCTATGCATTTATAATTGTCACTTGCACACACACACACACACACACACACACACATATATATATATATATATATATATATATATATATATATGTATATATATATATATATATATATATATATATATATATATATATATATATATTTATACATATATATAAAGAAAGAGAGAGAGAATGAGAGAGAGATATGACTGGCATGATTTTCCTGCTATTAAGTTTTCATAATAGTTTTTTCTACCTTTTTTTCGTTATTCTCTCAAACAATTCTTCCTCTCTTATAAGACTGTGCGTACCTTCTCCTGCTGCATTATGCAGCCTCATTAACTAGGATCTCTCTCTCTCTCTCTCTCTCTCTCTCTCATTTGCTGAACCAGTCATGAGTCACGCATGATTATGTTTAACTACCTATAAATCTTTGATTGCTCAGTCTTCAATATCCATATATCACTTATTACTCCATCTGCCATACCTTTACACCACTATTTAATCAATCTGTCATGCCTTAACACCACTGTTTACTCAGTCTGGCATACTTTTGCGCCACTGGTTGCTCATTCTGCCATACATTAACACCATCTTTACTCAGAGTGCCAGACATTGCACCGCTGGCTACACAGTCTGCCATATCTTAACACCACTCTTGACTCAATTTGCTATACCTTTGCAACGCTGGTTACTCAGTCTGCCATATCTTTACGTCAGTGTCACTCAGTCTGCCATACCTTTATGTCAATGGTTACTCAGTTAGTCATGACATCACTGGTTAAGCAGTCTGCCATACGTATATATTAATGGTTACCCAGTCTTTCCATGACTTTACATCACTGGTTATTCAGTCTGCCTTACCTTCACATCAGTGGTTACCCAGTCTGCCATACCTATACATCATTAATAACTCAGTCTGCAATACCTAAGCATCACTGGTTACTCAATCTGCCATACTTTCATGGCTCTGGATTACTCAATTTGCCAGGCGTATACGTTACTGGTTACTCAGTCTGCCATACGTTTACGTCTGTTTTTAATCATTCTCTGATGACTACAAATCACTGGGTACTCAGTCTGCCATACCTTTATGTAGCTGGCTAACTGATTCTGCCATGCCCATACATCACTGGTTACGCATTCTGCCATACCTGTACATCACTATTTACTCAGTCTACCATACTTTCCTATATGTCACTGGTTATTCAGTCTGCCACACCTTTACATCAGTGGTTACTCAGGCTGCCGTGCCAATATATCACTATATATCTGGCTATATATCTGCTGTAGTTTACGCCGCTGGTTTTTCAGTCTGCTATACCTTTAAATTACTGGTTGTTCAGTCTGCTATACCTTTAAATCACTGGTTATCCAATCTGCCATGCCTTAGACGTATCTGGTTGCCCTATCTGCCATACCTATATACAGTTTGCTATGCTATCACATCTTTAGGCACCCAGTGTGTCATGCTTAATTAAAACATAGTCTGCCAAGCTTCCTGCGTTGTGTCACTGGTGTCCTGCCAAGTCTTCAGCCCAAGGATTATTTTGAGGTCTTTTGACCTCATATCAGATGCTGTCTTACGTCCAGTTACTCATCTGCATCCTGTCTACGGGGCTGATTACTCACTATTTAACTTTGTAATTTTGCTTTGTCTCATTTCTTATCGCCGTGTTTCAAATCTGAACCTCTTTTCATGTAATTTTTGCAATTTATGTATTTAGCCCTCTGGACCAGACTACTGTAACCACCTAAGGTCTCTAGTGAAATTTAAGCTATATAATTTGTGCACTAACTGTTATAACTCTCAATGCATTTTTTTTTCTCACCAATATTATTACTATTACAAGTATTATGATTACCTATCTTTTTGCTACCTCAGGCTATTTTGTGGATAAGTGCCGATTACTAATTTTTCCTATCATGTTGACTCATATATCTAGATTGTGTATGTTACTGTGTATTTTGTATGTTCATTGTATATGTTCTTGAACCGAAATAAAAGATATTATTATTATTATTATTATTATTAGTATTATTATTATTATTATTATTATTATTATTATTATTATTATTATTATATTATTATTATATTTTATAACAAAGTCATTGAAACGAAGCCACTTGTTACCAAGATATTTAAATTTTCATTTATACAAAAATGGTTACCCGGATGTTTGCAGATTAGATCACTTGTTACGATTTTATCCCACAATTTTGATTTTGTCAAGTTAGTGATATTTTATTTGCATAGTAATTATATTCCCTATGGTAATATCTTTGTTTGCTTAATCTGTGATGACAACAGATTATTATTAAGTTATTGGTACTTATTATCTTTAATATCAGAACTATCTTTTTATCTTTTTAATCTTGTCCTGAATACAGTTTCTTACCAGTATTATTATTATTATTATTTCCTATCACAGTCATCGTATTCGATTGGGTGGTTTTTATAACGTGGGGTTCCGGGTTGCATCCTGCCTCCTTAGGAGTCCATCACTTTTCTTACTATGTGCGTTGTTTCTAGGAGCACACTCTTCTGCATGAGTCCTGGGGCTACTTCAGTGTCTAGTTTTTCCAGGTTCCTTTTCAGGGATCTTGGGATCGTGCCTATTATTATTATTATTATAATTATCATTATTATTACTGACTGGAAATGAAAACTTCCAAAGAATTTTAGTGTTCATTAGAAAGGAGTAACAGAAGGTAGTGGTATATGTGGATGCCCCATTTACCTCTCTTCTCTTGTTATCCACATCACTATCGTTTGTATTTTGTTTTTTTAACAAACCATTTTGCCCGTGTTATGATTTTCATATATCTCGTCACCCATGCTATCTTTTTTTGCCCCAGCAATCCTGGTTAACTCAGTCGTGTGTCTTTACTAAACATTGTTTGTCCTTTGTAAAATATTTTGACAAAATTATTTGTCTTTGTCCTTAAGTCCTTTTCTCCAATAATTATCCATTGGCGTTTCTTTACAAGATTAGTTACCCTCATGTTGTTTTTTATTTAACTTTATTAAAAAAAAAGGTGTGATCCAACCTCCAGCTTACTCGGACGCGGGACGTGTGGCAAGATTTTCCCATCACACATAAGTTGTAAACATTTTATTCCTAAGTTTTAACGTAAATAAAAAATCCTAAAATCTATTGTCAAATAGAGCCTTGTTTCACCAACGAAAATTAAAATAAATACATTACATTTTATTAGACATAATTTTTCTGTACTGCTCAACATGCACATTATTTGTTTTTTACATTTTCTAATATATAAATCATAAATATCCTATCTTAAAATTCCTGTATCTTTAACTCAAAGCGAAACACCTTTTTCAGACTTTTTTACACTCTTCTAGAGACCTTTCCTACGCTCCACAAGAAGAAGAAGAAGACGAAGAATAAAAATATGATAAGTTGTACACTTACTCCCCGAGTAAGCGAAAATCATCTTCCTGAATTGATGGTTATCCAATACGAAGTGTCTTTTCGTCACTGGGATCTAATTAACACAGTTCATGTTTACATGAAATGGTTCATATTGATTATATTTTATTTCGCTGCTTAATCAATGTTCAGTTTTAACTAGGGAAATTGAACGGTCTGGTTAAGTTTTTTTATTTTTCAAGTTTCATTATTTATGTAGCATCAAAGTTTTTGAAGTCTTTCCATTTTTTTAAAGTCACTGTTTTTTAAATCTCACAGTTTAGAAATCTAGCAATATTTTTTAATCTTCAACATGTTTTGCAACCTTGCCATTTTGGAATCGTTAACGTCGTGAAAGCCTCGCCATTTTTTAAAGCTCCACTATTTTTTTTAAACCACGCATCCCCAGTATTAGAAGCCTCATTCTTTAATCATCTCAGTTTTTGAAGCCTCATTTTTTAAGCATCTTCCAGTTTTGAAACTTCACTATTTTTGGAGACACCGTTTTTTGAAGCCTCAACATTTTTGTAGCCTTGTCATTTTTGAAGCCTCAACATTTTTGACGCCTCGCTAGTTTTTGATGCCACATCACTTTTGAAGCCTAACCTTGTTTTGAAGCATTACCATATTTGAAAACGGCCATATTCTTTGCTTGGCCGATTGCCAAGTATTTGTAAAGCGTCATCATTTTTAAAGCATCGCTATTTTAAGGCCTCATTATTTTTGAAACTTCATCCGTTTTGAAGCCTCGCCATTATTGAATCATCACTATTTATGAAGCCTCGCCATTATTGAATCATCACTATTTATGAAGCCTCGCCATTATTGAATCATCACTATTTATGAAGCCTCGCCATTATTGAATCATCACTATTTATGAAGCCTCTTATTTTCAAAGCTTTACCATTTTTGAGCCGACCATGTTCTTTGCATGACTGATTGCCAAGTACAGCATTTTTTAAGCAATTTTTTGAAGCCTCACCATTTTTAAAGCTTCATTAAAGTCTCATCATTCTTAAGTCCCATCATTTATGAAGCCTTGCCATTTTTTGAAGCCTCACCATTTTTAAGTCTCAAAATTGTTGAAGCCGTCATTTTTTAAACTTCACTCCTTTTGAGGATTCGTTTTTTTTGAGGCTTCACCATTTTTGAAGCCTCACAAATTCTGAGACGTCGCAATTTTAGGAATTTCATTATTTTTTTTCTCGCCATTTTGCATGTACAGTAATTTTGAAGCACCATGATTTGAAGTCTCTTCATTTTGAAGCCTTATTATTTGTGAAGCCTTATTATTTTTTAAGACTCGTTAAATATGAAGCCTCATTATTAATGAAGCCTCATTATATATGGAGTCTTATCATATCCGAAGCCTCATTATTTTATGAGGGCTTATTATTTATGAAGCCTCGTTATATTTGAAGGCTTTTTTATATATGAAGCCTCATTTATGAAGCCCCTTTATATTTGAAGCCTCACCCTTTTTGGAGCCTCATTATTTATGAAGTCTTTTTATATATGAGGCCTCATTACCAAGTCTGTGTCTGCGCAATTTGTTCCCGGGGCTGTCGGCTCAGGTTAACCCCATCTGCCTTGCTGTTATATCACCTTCGTTTTTTTTCCTCCATAACGTCGTAGTATCTTTTACCTCTCCATTCAAGGGAAGTCTTGGGGACCCCTGACATTCCGATCCCAATAACCAGTAACTTAGTCACTCTTCCCCTTCCTCTTTTTTTCCCCGGTTTCAGCTTGATTCCTCTTTTTTTATTCTTTCCTTTTTTCTTTCATTCTTTCTCAGGCTTCATCATCGTGATCTTGATATAGTGTAAATGCAACCTCCTCCTCCTCCCTCTCACTCCCTTCCCCCTCCTCCTCCTTAGAGATGATTCCATCCTGCGACCTAATCCTTCCCCCCTCTCAACGTCCTCCTCCCCCTCTCCCTCCCCCATACACCTCAGCCTCTTCATTCTTCCAGAGAATGTCTCTCGCCATTCCGCTCGCTAAGTTTTTGACTCGGGCGACAAAACGGGGCGATAAATAGCCAAAAGGTTTTCGGTAAAGAAGAAGAAGAAGAGAGGAGGAGGAGGAAGAGGAGAAGGAGGCGGCGCCACAGAGAGAGAGAGAGAGAGAGAGAGAGAGAGAGAGAGAGAAAAAGATTGGGGGACAAGCATTCTAATTCTTCCTCCCGGAGAGATAAGCGATAATTCCACGATGAAGTTTGACAGAAAGAAGCAATTAATATCAGAGTTTGATAAAAGATCGGACCCGCGCCATTTTTCCCGAATAACTGACTAATTCCGGGAGACGTACGGCCGACTTATCCAGAGCATTTGGGACTGGCGCGAATTTTTACACTAGTTTTAAACGGATGCGCCATACGAGTCGGGCGAACTTTCGGAAATGGCCGATTATTCATGTTATTTTCCACCGAGGGCAGGGGGGGGAGGGGAGGTTAGGAAGTAGTCTGTGGGTGAGGGGGTGGTAGGGCGACCGGGAGAGGGGAAGGGCCAAGATAAAAGTGGGCTGGGAAAGAGAGACCGGTTTGAAGAAGAGGTATAAAGTTTCAACTTCAAAAACCTTGTGATTAGTGTCCCTCCCAAAGTTGGGATTAAAAAATGACAGAAGAAGATATGTCACTGTAAATGTTTGTTTTTGAAATCTCCCTTTAGGGAGCTCTCCAACCCCCGCTCCTCCCAGGCACCTTCCCTTCCCCTCCTCTTTAAGTGTCTTGATCTTAAGCCCTTCCATCCCCCTCCCCCTCCCCACCTAAGACTCAATACCCCTTAGGCCCTATACTCTTCCCTCTACGCCCCGTACCAACCTAGCACTTTTTGTCTCATCTTACCCCTTCCTCCCCCACCTCCCTCTTCCCGTCGTGCCATGACCCCTGATTTCTGAAACCTCCCAGAAACCCCACCCCACCTCCTTCCCTCCCCCCTCCCGCTCCCCATTCCCCCGAAACCGATTGGATCTCGGAATCCCGAGGAAGAATCTTGATTCCATGATAAGTATTTTCGTTAATCGTCCCCTCCGCCGGCTGTGGTCCTTTCTTACGATATTGTTTCGTTGAATATATACCGAATGGAACGATGTCTCTCTGCTGGCTATCTGAAGCTTGTGTGTGTGTGAGAGGGGGGAGGGGTGGGAGAGGAAGAAAGGATGGAGGGAGGGAGCGACGATCCCCCCCCCCCCCTCTTTCTTTGATAACAAGATATTAGAGGAAATCTTTTGATTCTGAGATGGGAAACTTTTCAGTTATGTTGTGATTATTTTGGTTTTTTGCGCGCCCCCCCCCCCCCCCTCGCTCTCTCTCTCTAGTGGAGAAGTTTACCGTCGAATTGCTTGCTCCCTTCCAAAATAATAATAATAATAAGCGCGGAATAATAGCTCTGAAATAAATCGAAACTCGAGACTGAAACTTTTATTTTTTTTATTTTATTTTCGGCAGTCTCGTGAATTCTGTTTAAAATGATCTTTTGATTTTACTTCGATTAGGGTATATGTGTTTACTCTGCTTACAACCGGATAAATTTCATTTCTTTAAGAGTTCGAGGAAAACGTGTTGTTTTTGAGTATAAGCGTCGAAGGAAAAGTTGGAGGTTCGGAATACAATACGTGATCTGTTCGTGTAGTGTAAAACTTTTGTATTGATTTAAAATAAGAATTCGTGTATGGCAAGACGAGAAATGATAAACTTAGTTTTATGTCGAATGAGATATTAACGTAAATTTATCAATGGTGGTGAAGAACATTTCAATGCTGTGAAATGTTCACTGTACATTTATAGATTCTTATCCAGGTAGGGGGTTGGTTCCTTCAGAGCACCTCACACGCAGTGCACTATAGGCATTACTTGAGGTTCTCTGCAGCGTCCCTACGGCCCCTAGCTGGCGTCCATTTCGTTTATTTTACTGTACGTAAGCTCATATTCTCTTTCAATTTGCTTTCCAACCTTTTCTAAAATTGCTTCATTGTGCAACTGGGAAGTTTTCCCTTCCGCCGCTGAATGACCTCATCACGGGTCCCAGTGCTTGGCCTTCTGCCTAAATTATACATTCTGCCTTATTCTGTAGACCCTTACATTTTGCTTATTTAGCTTTATTGATTCACCCGATTAGATTACGGGACCTTTCTTCTGTATTCTATTCTACGTTTGTGATATTTATTATTAACCCCCTGCGTTTCAGGGAGTAGACGTCGCATCGATACTCAACGGCTAGAGGTTAGTGCTCTTGACTCATTTTTATTTTGTTAGAGACATTCAAATTTCACTCACTACTTTTACTGTTTCCGAAAGCAGCAGCTTTTGAGTTACATTTTTCACTTTCCGGAAGCAGCGGGTTTCTCATTTTACTTTCACTTTCCGAAAGCAGCAATTTTCAAATTTAACTTTCACTATTTTCGAAAGCAGTGGGTTTCTGATTTCACTTTCACTGTCAGCCAGTTTCTGATTTCACTTTCACTGTGTTTGTTCAAAATCAGCCAGTTTCTGATTTAACTTTCACTGCTTTCGAAAGTTTCAGGGGAAAATGAATTTCAGTATTGTTCTCGGTAGATCTAGGTAATAGCTCCGCGTCGGGTATTTTTTTGTAAATTGCAGTTTCCAATAGTATTTGGGTTGCTTATTAGGAATTTACCGTTATTTTTGGGGGGTCGACTGTAATTAACCTCCAGGGGCTATTACTAAACACGGCAAAATACATTTGACGCCCAAATCCCTAGTGGTAGTCGTACTCGTATTCGCGGGAACGTTCCTTGCAGTCAGTGCGGAGTTATTGCCGAGAATTACCTTATTCACTTAGATAAGTAAAAGTTAAGTAAAGGTTGCTCTAACCTGCCTATAGCTAGATTAGTTAGCATAAAGGTTATGGTAAATCCTAATGTAACCTTCCCGTGACTTGAGAAAGAAATTAAACCTAACTGTCTCTTGGGTTTAGTGAAACTTGAGTCTTACATTGTCTAACCTGCCTAGGGCTCGAGGATGAATTCCATAATGCCTAGCCTAACCAACCTATGGCGGCTCTAGGAAGAATTTAGTAATCCCCAGCCTAACCAACCTACGGAAGCTGCATATAAAAGGCACACCCCTATATCTACTAATTGGTATTTTATATTGCTGGTTCTCCACACAGCAATTCTGTGTCAAATGGTGTAACGCATTGTCGTACACCTTCGGCTCCCTAAATTGGCTTCGGCAAGCGGGTCATTCTCTCACCATACCTGTTTAATGCGTACGCAGATGCACTGAATGTCAAACTGAACTTACTCCCAATCGGATGCACTGTCAATGAAACAACTATAAATAACCTCAACTTACGCCGACGATATGGTTCTAATTTCCCCATCAGAGCAAGGTCTCCAACGACTCATCAACACCTGCCGCCAATATGCAGAGGAATTTGATATCTTATACAATGAAACCAAGACCCAGTGCATGTCGCTACTCCCGAGATCGCTTAAGCATATTGCAGAACCACAAATTTTCCTCGGAAATCATCGCCTGGATATCGTGCACGAATTTCCATACTTGGGTCACATTAGCACGGACGACTTAAAAGATACGGCAGACATAGAACAGAGGCGTCGTAAACTATGTGCAACTGCATGGCAACATGATTGCAAGGAGGTTTGCCTTCTGTCACCGAGAGTTGAAACTGCTGCTCTTCCGCTCGCATTGCTACAGTATCTATGGGTGTTCCCTCTGGACAGACTACTACATATACCTAAGAGACCATGAGACGTAACACTGTTGTGTACGATGACATTCTGAGACGTCTCACAAACACTCCGCCACACAGATGTTTATGGAAAACCCCCTGAACAACTTAAAAATCATTGTAAGGCGAACCAAGTCCAGTCTGATAACCCGGGTGAGAAACAGTAGTAAGTAAGTCGTGAGGCAAGAAGATCTAAATTGTGGGAAAGATGGGAAAATAAGGCGTTTGTTCCCTAAATGACTTAATCTCTGTCTTGGCAAGGTGACATCTGCAGAATCTGTCATTATTATTATATTTCTATGGTTACTGTTATTACTGGTATTTTACTTTACTTTTGCATTATTACTGTGAATATTATCAAGTTAGAGTTTTTCTACACTAAATTTTCGTAGTTAGCCCTCTGGACCTGACTACTGTCTTTAGCTGGAATTTAATATATACAATCTGTGCATTAACGATCATAACTCTCAACATATCAATGCTTTTTTTTATTCTCAATATTATTACTGTTATTACTAATATTATGATTACTATCTTTTTTACTACTTCAGCAACTGTGTGGATATTGCCGTTTATTCATTTTTTATCGTGTTATCTCATGTATCTAGATCTAGATTGCGTATGTTACTGTCTGTACTTTCCATTATTCCATGTATATGGCCTTGAGCTGACAATAAAATCTAATATTATTATTATCATCATTTACTTAATATATGCCATACAAATTACCACAATTACTACTAATAATATCGTTAATGCTCTCACTAATACCGATAATGATGATAGATATAAGGCAGAAGAGAGAATAAATACAACCACAAACGACAGCAGCCATATAGTAATGAATATCTATGGTATGGTGATGGTATTGTTAATATAAAAACAAGGCGTGATCCGACCTCCAGCTTACTCGTAACTTTACGTAAATTAAAACGTCCTAAAATCTATGATTCAATAGAGCCTTGTTTCACCAACGAAGATTAAAATAAAAACGATATAATTAATTAGAAATAATTTTTCTCTGCTGTTTATTATCTATTTATTTACATTTTCATTCTAATAATTAAATCATAAATATCCTATCATAAACTTTCTATATCTTTAACTCAACAAGAAACACCTTTTTCAGACCCTTTGAGACTCTTCCATAGACCTTTCCTGCCGTCCCCCCCAAAAAAAAACAACAACAACAACAACAGCACTGTACATACACAAAAGTATTTCTCTAAGCATTGTGAATAAATACACAATTTTAATTTTCTCGATTTTTTTCTAAGCATTGTGAGTACACAAATTAATTTTCCCCGGCATTGTTAATATAAAATTAATTTTCCGTAGCATTGTGAATGTACAGTTTAATTTTCCAAAGCCTTATTGATTTGCAAATTAATTTTCCTAAGCCTTGTGAATACACAATTTAATTTTCTACGCCTTGTAAAACACAAATTAATTTTCCGTAAGCCTCGTGAATTTGCAAATTAATTTTCCTAAGCCTTATTGATTCCCAAATAAATTTTCCTAAGCCTTATTAATTTACAAATTAATTATCCTAAGCCTTATTAATTTGCAAATCAATTTCCATAAGCCTTATTAATTTTCCTACACCCTGTTAATACACAAATTAATTTTCCTAAGTCTTATTAATTTACAAATTAATTTTCTTAAGCATTATGAATGCATGAATTAATTTTCCTACGCCTTATTAATTTGTGACTTCATTTTCCTAAGCCTTGTGGATACACAAACGAATTTTCCTGAGACGTGAATTTGCATATTAATTTTCCTAAGCCTTTTGAATTTGCAAATGAATTTTCCTAAGACTTGTGAATGCTCTGTTTAATTTTGCCGAGCCTTATTAATTTGCAAATTAATTTTCACAAGCCATGTTAATTTTGAAATGAATTTTCCTGAGCATTGTGTATCAAGAGAATAATTTTCCTCCGGCATCTCTTCAAGTCAGTGGAATTTCAGATGTGATACTACGCAAGATGAGTATTTTAATTTATAGCTGTGGCTCTCAATGCAATGGCTACGAAATTATATGACAAAATCATCTGTCTGAATTACTGGAACTAAGGGCTGCTGTCTCCCCTACCAACCACACTCCCACTAGGCCAGACAAACAGGTTTGCAGAAGGGTGGATGTCTCCCCTACACATCCGTTTCCTTACCCACTCCGCCCCTCCATGGCGGACAGACAGGTTTGCAGGAGGAGGGTGGCTGTCTCCCCTACCCTCCAATCCTACTTACCTCGCCTCCACCCAAGGAGGACAAACAGGTTTGTAGGAGGAGGGTGGATGTCTCCCCTACCTATCCCGCCCCCACCCCGGGCGAGGAAACTGGTTTGCAGGGGTGGTTGGCTGTGTCATGTCTACCCTACTGTCACTGAGGGAAGGACAAACAAAATCAGTAAGGATAGATAGTCTGTTGAATTAAGATGAATACCTAGTTAAAAACATATTTCATAATGGCACAATAATCATATAACAAAACCCTCTATCTAAATTAAGGTCTAACTTCTGTTTACCCAAAGACTTCGTGGATGAATAGGAATACAAGTTTTCATTGTCTATTTCATTCATCGGTGTCATTCAGAACTTTCTCATTGGTACAGGATACCAACTGAATTGTATTTTAGAAGAAGCTAGTTTTTTCAATATAGATATAAGATAA
>NC_061093.1:15219351-15239351 GCF_015104395.2 Macrobrachium nipponense | reverse complement strand
GCAATTTGGTATGTTTGACAATTGGAGGGTGGATGATCAACATACCAATTTGCAGCCCTCTAGCCTCAGTAGCTTTTAAGATCTGAGAGCGGACAGGAAAATTGCGGACGGACAAACAAAGCCATCTCAGTAATTTCTTTTACAAAAAGTAAAAATCAACATAATTTCATAATGCACTTATATCATCATAATTATCAGCTAACCACGATCCGGAAGAAGCATTTATTGTTTCCCAAGTATCTAAAAGTTCCTACTTTTAATTTGTAGGTAAAGACTATACTATATAGAATTAAAGATAGACCCTTATTCCTTCTCTTTCTCATCATATTCCTCATAAGGAATAGGATGGATATATGCTCGTACCTATCAGGCTATACTTTAAATTTTATCCTTTTCATTTGAAAGCATTGCTGAAACAATAAATGCTTCTAAAGGTAGTATTTAGCTTATAATCACGAGTACATAATTGTTATAAAAAAATGTTGAACCGTACGTTCCATGGTACTTGTTAATTTTTTTTGACCTGTGATACACTATATATTCCTATACTAGATATAATAATATGTATGATATTTCATATCCTATGCTATTTCATTATCAATTAAACCATCAATATTATATTAAATATCATTCGTGGTAAAATGCCCTTAGGGGGCTAGTGCCGTCAATGCACCTCATGCGGTTCACTGTAGACATTACTTAAGGTTCTTTGCAGCGTGCCTTCGGCTCCTAGCTGCAACGTCTTTCGTTCCTTTTACTGTACCTCCTTTCATATTCTCTTTCTTCATCTTACTTCTACCCTCACCTAACAATGGATTCATAATGCAACTGCGAGGTTTTCCTCCTCTTACGCAGCTTTTACTGTCAGTTTTCGCTTCAGCGCTGAATGACTTCATAGGTTCCAGTGTTGGGCCCTTGGCCTAAATTCTATGTTCAACTCGTGAAAAAATGTTCTTTTGTGGCAAAACTGTATTCGTTTTAAATTTCTCCATGCATTTAATAATTGGCCATCTCCCCAAATTCATTTTCGAGCAAGGAAAAGTTATGTTCGCGTTTTGATTCTATGCTATTTGTTTTTCTGTCCGTCCACAGATCTTAACAACTACTGAGACAAAAGGGCTGGAAATCAGTATGTTAATCATCTACCCTCCAGTCATCAAACATACCAAATTGCAACCCTCTAGCCAGCCTCAGTGATCGTGCATAGGCCACCACCGGGCCGTGGCTGAAAGTTCCATGGGACGCGGCTGAGAGAAAACTCGATTGTACCGAAGAGACTTCGGCGTATTTGTTATTGCTTTATTTTTCAGTTCAGTTGAAATTATGTTGTACACTCGACAAGAAAACTGAAGATACAGTTTTCATTAGCTTTCGTTCATCCAGTTTCCCATATGGTTTTACTGAAAAGACATAATATCGCTAAATTTACTCTAGAATATGAAAATATACTGCAAATTATATCATATAAGTTAAAACTGCAAAACAAAACCGTTCAGATACTTAAAAACACGATATATGTCCGAAGTAATTGGAATTTCTCAGATGGATTCGTTCATAGAGATCTGGTAGATAGAATGTGAATTTCTGATTTTAGTACTATGTATCACGACGACAATATTTACTCGTTTTGCTTCATGAACGGGGATATATTGCATCATCGTAAGTGGTGAATGCAATTATTTTAGTTTCTACAAACTTATGTTTGTATTCCAAAGCGATTAAAGTTAGCTGACGTCAATGGCAGTCAATGTTGCGACGGCTAAGGTAAGTTGAACAAATCTAGTTGCATCCGCAAGAGCGTTTTCTATTATGTGAGGAGGAACCCTAGAACTTCGAGCGGGAAAGCGCAAGTCACTGGATACTGGCTAACGTAACGGATTTCACACTTTGATTACTTTGACGTTGACATGGATCGAATGCTAGTTGCTGTTTACAAAGCTACTGTCTTTAAACATAAATCTTAATCAAGGTTAAAGTAGCATGTCAGCTCAAAGATTTTCTGGCTATATGCTCCCATTACAAAGCAGTTCGTAGTAGCCTACAGCCCTACACGACTGCATTTCTTTGCCGCGAGGCTGAAAGATCTCCCACGATATAAACTTTTATTGCCTTTTCCATACATTTTGAGTTATTTGTGGTAATAAATATTTTTACTTAACACAGCTTTTTTCGTGAATGATTTGTGGATGAAACCCGATTTTCAAAAGTAAAGACTATCAAGAGAGCAAGAATGACCGCACCGTGTCTAAAATTTTCCCCGTCTTTTTACAATCTTTGAATGCTACCTACGGCAACTGTCGAATGTAATCAAGATTAGGGTATGAATTTCTTAGAGAATTAACTTGATTATTATGAACCTTCAAATTTTATCTAGCATAGTGCAGCACGATCTTGGCAGTCATATCATATCGCGCAAGCATAGGCCTATCGATATACTTAATTCATTATATTTTCTTCTGCCTTTCCCCGTCACAAGTCCGCCACCAGTACTATAATTCTCTCTCTCTCTCTCTCTCTCTCTCTCTCTCTCTCTCTCTCTCTCTCTCCACTTCTAAAACATACTTTAAAAATATATATATTACCACTCAATCTCCGAAAGAAAATATAATGAAATTAAGTAGTTATAAATAGGCCTAAGCTTTCACATGAACAGATTTTGCTTCTCTCTCTCTCTCTCTCTCTCTCTCTCTCTCTCTCTCTCTCTCTCTCCTCCTCACTTTTAAAACACATTTGAAAAAATATTATCACTCAATATCTCAAAGTAAATATAATGAATTAGTATTCCCAAAAGATAGGCCTATGCTTGCGCTCTCTCTCTCTCTCTCTCTCTCTCTCTCTCTCTCTCTCTCTTCTCTCTCTTCTTTCCAGTTTCTCTCTCTCTCTCTCTCTCTCTCTCTCTCCTCTCTCTCTCTTCCAAGTTTCTCTCTCTCTCTCTCTCTCTCTCTCTCTCTCTCTCTCTCTCTCTCTCTCCACTTTTGAAACATTTGAAAAAATACTATCACTTAATCTCTCAAAGTAAACATAATGAATTAAATATCTCTATCGATAGGTCTATGCTTGCGCGCTCTCTCTCTGTCGTCATAATATTTCATTCTTTATTGTATTGTTCCTCACGATTTCCACAAGTACTGCCCAAATTTTAAAACCCTTTCTCTCATTGTTTAAGATCCGTCTTTAATTACGTATGAATTTTACATCAGTTTAGTGTCAAACATTACTAATAAATAAGGTTTCACAGTAGGTTTTAAAAAAGGATGATCGATATTCTACCCTGCGGTGACGTTACCAAACCAATATTTACGAATAATATAGAGCCTGTTTCTACATTCAAGTATAAATGATTATAGGACCTCAACAGTATCTTTATGGTGCAAAGTTGATGGAAATCTAGAAAGCAACAAACGCTATGATTTTGAAGCTCCGCCCCCTTCAAGAGTTGTCAGGTGTGCATTATTGAACAATATAGTCCGAAGATTTAAAAAAACTGTATCTTAACTTTCCTTGCCGAGTGTACATGGTCAATAAAGTTGTGGGAATATGATGTCGGTACAGGGTACAGTACTAGAAATCTAGATATCTTCGCCTTTACTGCCAATACGCATTAGATAATTTTCAGAGTCTGTGGGCCACGCGCCGTTTCATTTCGTGAAAATTTGGCATTGGAAGTGACTGTAATGTTATCCATATGTAGCTGTGAGGTTGACAGTTTAAGTAACTAATTTCCACAATTTTTTAGCAGAGCAAATCAAATAGTTATTAATTTTTTGTGTAATTGCAGAGTCTAGACTTGAGTAAAATATTTTCTAATTTGTCAACCCTGACCATTGTGGTTTTCAGTTTTTACTTCTTAGTGGTTGTTTATCAATGATATAACGTAGAGCTAAGTGAAGATATTCCAGCCTTTATTCTCTCTTCATTGATGTAGAACGAAGTACAAAATTAATGAAGTATAAAATGAAGACAATTCAGCCTTTACAGCTTTTATTCTCTTCATTGATGTGGAATGAAGTAATTTCTTGTCTTTTTAGAGATCTTGAGCAGTTGTAGTATATATACGCGGAGCCTCTACCTATCATTGTTATTAGTGAACTTGGAGCTGAACTTTGAGAAACAAAAGAGAAAAGAAGAATCACTTAATAAAACCAGGACAAATCAGTGGAACAGACATGCAAGTCAGAAATCTTATCTTAAAGGTGCACGGTACTTCAACGTAGAATAATTGCAGTCTGGTAATCGCATTATTATTATTCAAAAGGTGGACCCTATTCATCTGGAGCATGGCCCTTGAACGCGCCCACAACAACCACTGGCTTGAAATTCACGCTTCCAAAGAAATACGGTATTCAACAGAAAGAAGTAAACTAACAAATACATAGAAATGTGAATAGAATAATTAAAATATAAGGAGAATTACGTCACCATTATAAGTAACCCCAAAAGTCCGCCGTTGTACAGGTTAAAGCAATCTGGTGTTACAATTTCCGTGGTCAGTGGAATGGAAGGATTCCGCTAAGGGAATGACGGTTACTGGTTCCTGTGTCACTGGAATCGGAGGTGATGCCTGAAAATTCCGCTCGTAATAGTTTGCGGGCAGTGGCTTAGCAAGGCGTCTCAATGTTGTGGTATACAATTTAATTAACGTCGCTGAAGAATGGAAGGTAACAATCTCTCTCTCTCTGTACACACCCACATACACCCTCGTGCTCACACATGCTCACACGTGCTCACACACACACACACGCACACACACACACACACACATATATATATGTGTGTGTGTGTGTGTGTGTGTCATAAAGATCTTCCGTTTGTGTGTGTGCTCGCGAGATATCCGTTTGGGTGTTTGTGCGTCTGTATACACACACACACACCCACTAATATGTGTGTGTGTATGTGTGTAAGTGTATCTGAGAAAGAGACAGAGAGAGACAGAGAGACCTACCTATAGGCAAGCCTCGACCTTCACCGCCCCACCAAAGGTTGGGGGAAGGGCTACGCACAGTATGGCAAGCATAATCGTTAAAAGGCTATGGAGATGCTCATTTATGAAGACGAATGGCAGTCGTATATATTATTGTATATATAGTATTCTTGTATGTCTCGTAGGGACACAAATGGCCGTTGATAGTAAAGCAAGAGAGAGATGACTCCGAGAACATCATCGTGGGCGAACGAAGAGAGAGACTTCTGCAGCGCAAAGCGTTGAGGATCGCAATGAGAAAGAGTGAAAGGTTAATCAGAGCCTTACAACGAACGAGGCTGAGCTGCGAGTTTCCATCACGAGATCATCATCTGCATCCAGCATCCATCCCCCTTGGGTTCCCCCTCCCTTTCAATCTCCCTCACCTTCCACCTCTCATTCCCCATCCCTCAGCCCCAACGGATACGGTACCTATACGGTACCCAGAGCAAAGAAACCTCTCCCTCGGGAATCCCCCTCCACCTCCCTCTCCCTCTCCATCATAACCCCTACCCCTACGATCAAAGAAACCTCTCCCATGAGAATCCCCCTCCCACTTCACCTTCTCCTTTCTCCTCCCACTCCCCTCCCCCTTTTAACCCCGTCTCCTACGGGACTGACATGGAGATATCACCCATGGGAGTCCCCTTCCCCTCACCTCTTCCTCCCCTCTTCCTCCCTTAACCCGGATTCTCTATGCTACCGAGCTCAAAGAGACTTCTCTCTATGGAGTCCCCACTACCCCTCTACTTCCCTCCCATCCCCCTCCCCTCCCCATCCCCCTCCCTCAACCTACGGTACAGAGCTCAAAGAAACCTCTCCCTGTGGAGTTCCCCCTACCCCTCCACCTTCCTCCCTCCCCTCCCTCAACCCCTCCCTCAACCCCGATTACCTACGGTACCGACCGCAAAGAATCCTCCCCCTGTGGAATCCCCCTGCCTGCCCCTTCCTCAACCCCTAAGGTACCGAACTCAAAGAAAGCTCTGCTCTCCTCTGGTTTGAGATTTATGGCCCTCTGCCACGCTGTTGTCAAGATGGACTGCTATTAAAGAGCCTATTTACTTCGCATAAACAAAGTTCTGCATGAATACATCATCGCCGGAGAGAGAGAGAGAGAGAGAGAGAGAGAGAGAGAGAGAGAGAGAGAGAGAGATAATTCTAATAATTGCTTTATTCTTATTGATAGTAAAAAAAATTTGTCCGTTTGTGTGTGTGTGAGAGAGAGAGAGAGAGAGAGAGAGAGAGAGAGAGAGAGTTCTAATAATTGTTATTCTAATTGTTAGTATAAATTTTTTTTACGCTTGTGTGTGTGTGTGTGAGAGAGAGAGAGAGAGAGAGAGAGAGAGAGAGAGAGAGAGAGAGAGTATTCTAATAATTGCTTTATTCTTATTGATAGTATAAATTTTTTTTACGTTGTGTGTGTGTGTGAGAGAGAGAGAGAGAGAGAGAGAGAGCGAATTCTAATAATTGCTTTTTAAGTTTGTGTGTGTGTGAGAGAGAGAGAGAGAGAGAGAGAGAGATAGAGATACCTACAGGTACTCCGTGCATACCTGTTGTTGCATAGGTAACAGAACCCCATGTTGTTGAAAAAAGTTCTGTGCAATTCAGGCTTGCATTATCAACATCATCCTTGCAATGCCACGAAAGAAGCCTTCATTCATGTGTGCATCAGTATATTTATATTCTGTCATTACGTAATCATAAACTGGGTAAAAGCGACACTTTTCATTCGTTTCCCAACGTCTCATCAGCTAAAGCTCGTCGCTGAACTTTGAGACTGACTTCTTCTTGTTGGCCATTTCTTATTCCATTTTGATCCGGTATTCAGATTTATGGTTCTGTTTTGATTCCTTTATATTACTATTTCTGTATTCCTGTGTATATTCTTTCCTTATCTTTTGCTCCATTTTATGATTCTTTATTTCATTTTATGAATCTTTCTGTTTTCCATTTGATGATCCTTTCTTTATTCCATTTTATTACGCTTTATTCCCTTTTATTATTCTTCCCTTATTCCTTTTTATTATGCTTGCTTTATTCCTTTTATGATCCTTTATTCAATTTTATGATTCATTATTCCCCTTTCTTATTCTTCCTTTATTCCACTTTATGATTCTTATTCTTTTCCTTATTCCATTTCATTATGATTTCTTTATTCTTTTTTAATCATTCTTTCTTTATTCCTGTTTATTGATATATATTAAAATGAAATTTTAATAGCCCCAATGCCCTCTTAACTTCTCAAATCTTTGCTCTTTTTTTTTGGATACGCTTGTCACTACATACACCCTTTGACAAAACTACACAAACTGGAAACCCTTACCTGTTGACAGTGGCGCCCTCCATCTGCAAACATGTCATTAGGCTATTAAGCTCAGATAAATACAAAAATATACTATTTATTACCCAAAGCAGATGAACATAAAATAGAACAAAATGATTAATAAGTCATAGTGATAAAAACCCAAGTCTGCCCCACAAAGAAAACTAATAAGTTATCATTCCACTCTCCTAGCTAAGTATTCACTCCCAGACCCAAAATGTCAATTGTTTCATTGTATTAGTCAGGATAGAGAATCCCATCTCTAATATCATGGAATAGAGCCCATCTGTAATAAAGATACATAACATAATATTAAGTAAAGAGATACTTTCAAAGGCAATATTAAGTAAAGAGATACATTTCACACTTCTCTCCCTTTTCAAAGGCAACTGTTTCTAAGTCATTTAAAATATGTGCCATACCTTTATGATGGGGTTTTCTCCCGACACCTGGCGTTTACCAAACCGACCTCTTTTCCTATCACAAAAGTAATGGTGTCTCCCTCTCGCAAGTGCCTCGGTCTGTTAGACCTGTGACATTCGTACAAACGAATGTACATACTCGACACACCCCAAACCGCCCTGGCAACAGCACGGACAGCCTCCAGATTAAAAATGCTTACGCATCAGATTCCTTCATTCAGGAAGGCTGCCTCTACAGCTCAATCTGTCTCCAAGCAAGACATGATATGTAATTCACTAACACATCACACACTTGCAAGATATTTTAAAATGTTCCATTCTTAGTTTTTATGACATTTCTGTCATTCGTTAACGATTTTCAGACATGGCCTGTTACCATTTTGAGCTGCTGGTAAATATACAAATTTTGTATGTGCGTATGACAGAGAGAGAGAGAGAGAGAGAGAGAGAGAGAGAGAGAGAGAGAGAGAGAATGACATTGGTTTTTGTCTCATTCGTCAGGCGACTGACTTTTCTATTGAACCAACCTTAACGTATTTTCATTAACTCGGGAAGAAGGCAAACGGGTTAAAAATATGTGAACTACCATCATTTATCATTTCTCTCTCTGTCCCTCTATCTCTCAGGAAACTGCTGTACCTTCCTCTGGTACGAGCTGTATCCATATGTGCTTTCAGGAACACGTTTCTGCAAGAAATTGCAAGCAGAACTGTTCGAAAATCATGATTAACAAACGTCTTATGAATGGCCAGGAGCTTATGGGTGGATGGAGAATTTCCTAAGGGGTCGGGGTAGGGGTTTGTTGTTGTTCAGGGGGAAGGGGGAAGGAAGCGGGGTGGGGGCAAGGGAGAAGGGTTGGTAGGTTCTTCGTCTCTGCGGGACATTGATAAGTGCCCGTCATATTGAGGCAGCCCGATCGCCTCTCTTTCACACACCTCGTTCTTCTTTTCCCAAAATGTTTCGTCTGGAGAACCTGCTGAGACGAATAAGCTTCTGTGATTAAAAGTGGCTTTGTAAAAGTTATCGTTGCTGTTATCTGCGTCTTGTCTTCTGCCGAAACGAACAGCAAAGTCGGCAAAACGATCGAGAATCCCCCCCGAACGAAATCACGCTAGTTCGATTTTTCCGGAGCCGAGTCACACCCAAGGAAGGCGAAACCTTTTGTAACTTTTTTGTAATTGTGATCTTCTCGGGTGGCGGTCAGACTTGATGTGCTTTTGTTTTGTTATTAATGACGTCATTAGGCGGCCGGAATGAAGACGGAGAAGGGACGCGGGCGGAGGTGGCGTCTTTTTTATTAGGAGTCACTCGGTAAGGTATGGAAACAATTTGTTCGAACCAGGAAGGTCCTCGCTGTTTCTGACGACTTAATAAGAGTGAAAAAGATGCGCCATAAACCGTCGGAAAAACCTCTCCAGAAGTCTTAGAGTTAATAGGAAGGATTATTGTCGCTTTAAATTAACGTCGGAAGTCTTCGTATTGGTTTTAATTGATGGCATTTGTTTCCAGGTGGGTTAAAAGTTTTAAATTTTTCTTTGTATTTCAATGTGATGGGAGTCACCTCTTATACTACCAGGCAGTCTGAAGAATAATTCACTCCTTTTTTTCTTTCTTTTTTAAATAAAATTAAACGCCTTGATTCACGCCAGTTTTACCTTTGACTTCTTTATTGGATTCCTTCTGTTAAACAGTTAAGTTTATTGTCGTTTTAGCTTTTTGAAAAGAAAACCATTGTGCTAATTTTGTGTCCGTCCGCACTTTTTTTCTGTCCGCCCTCAGATCTTAAAAGCTACTGAGGCTAGAGGGCTGCAAATTGTTACGTTGAACATCCACTCTCCAATCATCAAACTTACAAAATTGCAGCTCTTTAACCTCAGTAGTTTTTATTTTATTCAAGGTTAAAGTTATCCATAATCGTGCGTCTGGCAACGATATAGGATAGGCCACCACCGGCCCGTGGTTAAAGTTTCATGTGCCGCGGCTCATGCAGCATTATACCGAGATCACCGAAAGATAGATCTATTTTCGGTGCCTTGATTAGACGCTGAAGAAACTTCGGCGCATTTTTTACTTTTTCTCACATTTACGTTTTGTAGCTTAAATCATAATAAGCTCTCTCTCTCTCTCTCTCTCTCTCTCTCTCTCTCTCTCTCCGCACGAGCGTATGGAAATACAGACTCAAGACTAATTAGTTGTCATTTAAGACAGTCTTGACTGAACAGAGTAGTGCATATCATTATAACGGTTCTAGGACAACTGGACCAGTGGACAATTGAACCGGTGGACAACTGAACCAGTGGACAATTGAACCGGTGGACAACTGAACCAGTGGACAATTGAACCGGTGGACAACTGAACCAGTGGACAATTGAACCGGTGGACAACTGAATACCATTGGGTGGACAATTTAACCACGTGGACAACTGAACCAGTGGACAATTGAACCGGTGGACAACTGAACCAGTGGACAATTGAACCGGTGGACAACTGAACCAGTGGACAATTGAACCGGTGGACAACTGAACCAGTGGACAATTGAACCGGTGGACAACTGAACCAGTGGACAATTGAACCGGTGGACAACTGAACAGTGGGAAAACATTGAACCGGCGTTGGACAAAAACCTGAACCAGTGGACAATTGAACCGGTGGACAACTGAACCAGTGGACAATTGAACCGGTGGACAACTGAACCAGTGGACAATTGAACCGGTGGACAACTTAACCCAGTGACAGAATTGACACTGGTTCAGTTGTACGGTCACCCATCATAGCATTAGTTAGTAAATCAATTAGTTAGTTATTTCTCAGTGGAAGGAGAGCAATTTGTCTGTGACATCATTATCTCCTGTTATTTTGGTAAACTTACTCTTATTCTAATGTTAGTTTTACTCAGTAGTTCCTTGCATATTTTGACTGACCGGGAATAGTTTTTTTGCGTCTTAAGATCTTTCAAGAATAACTCGATATTCTTGGAAGCAAAAGGATCCTCCATTATATTTATGTGATTTATGGAACTTTTGCTATGAAGTCAAGGCCTGGGCAGTCAGCGCATTGTACAGTGGTAAGTAGTTCGTGTGGTTGGACAGAAAGATTGAAGAATGAAAGTGAGAACGGAGGTTAAAGTAATAGGCTGGAAAGTGGGCGCAGCTTAGTACCGAAGGGACGAAACAAACGCCCTTAGTAATGCCTACAGTATACCATGTAAGGTACACAGTAAACGGTAAATTTGCCTCGTGTCAAACTTCTCTGTTCCAAAGGTCCTTTATCCCTCACACCTCCGGACTGTGGAATGGTTTCCCTGAGGATGATGCCCAGTTGGAATCTGAAAAGTTCAGTTGGAATCTGAAAAGTTCAGTTGGAATCTGAAAAGTTCAGTTGGAATCTGAAAAGTTCAGTTGGATTCTGAAAAGTTCAGTTGGAATCTGAAAAGTTCAGTGGGAATCTGAAAAAGTTCAATTGGAAGAAAATTCTGGGAAAGTTCAAAGGTTGGAAAATTCTTGAAAAGTTCAGTGTAAATCTGAAAATTCTTGAAAAGTTTTTTCAGTGGAATCTAAAAGTTCAAAATTTGAATCTGAAAAGGTTCAGTTGGAATCTGAAAAGTTCATGTGGAATCTGAAAAGTTCAGTGGGAATCTGAATAGTTCAGTTGGGAAAATCCTGAAAAGTTCAATGGGAATTTTTCCCTGAAAAGTTCATTGGGAATCTGAAAAGTTCAGTGGGAATCTGAATAGTTCAGTGGGAATCTGAAAAGTTCAGTTGGAATCTGAAAAGTTCAGTTGGAATCTGAAAAGTTCAAGGGAAGATGCAAAGCTTTACCAAATCAATTCTCACTGTATTTGATAATGCACTTCCATTTTCATCTTTTATCAGTTTGTTGATTTATGTATTTCTTTTCTAATAACTGATCTGCTCTTTCTGTATCCCCCCATTCCCTTCTGTTTGTTACTTCTGTCAAATGAACACCATATTCTTTGAAAACTTGAATTTCAAGTCAGTGACCCGTGTGGTAGGTAGGCTTGTTCCATATGAATAGTGTTCATTCTCTGAATAATAACATAAGTAAAATGAAACTTTCATAAGTCGGAAATCTTACATTACATTGTTGATATTCTCATGTGAACTTTTAACGCAGTGCGAAGGAGCTTAACTTATAGCTGTGCTACCATCTGTACGCGTAAAACCTTTTCCCCGTGAAAATAAGCATTAGTTCAGAATAGCTGACTTTTTATTGCATAGTATACTTATCATTGCCTAGTTTTTATTGTATTGTTTACTTATACATTGTCTCGTTAAAAGACAATGTATAAGTATACAATTGCATCAGATTCAAGTGCAATTACAAGTACTCTAGAAACGCATATGATAGCTCACAGGACTTAGGCTAATGCTCCACCGAATCTGTCGCGTGCGTCCGACACTGCTAAAGCAGCCTCGTCTGTCTGTAAGGCCGGCGTCACACTATGCGGCGTCGCCGCTGCGGCGGAACCGTATGCGGCACCCCCGCATTCCCTGCAACCTGTCACACATAAGCGGCTGAGTCGCTCAGTCTATCCCCAACAGCCAGCGTAGATTGGTTGACTATAATGTTGTCCAATTATTATTATTTGTATTACAAATACGTACATAACAAATTTTGTTACGTTTATGGGAAATAACAAACATATCTTATCTTCTATTTCTGGTTTCTTTCTACTGATTTCATATATGGCCAATTCTCGTACATTATTTCGCCTAATTCAATCCATGCTTTCTCTCTTGAGTTCTTTATCACTCTTTTTCCAAAGTGCTGGCCTTGCATGAATGAATTCAATGAATAAATCAACGTCATACATTTTAATAGTCGTAAATGCAAGTGGTTCAGGGGAGCACAGGATGCGGCGTAGCCGTCAGGTGTGACCACGTGCATAGAACTGTGTGTTTTCCTACGACAATCGGCTGGATGCGGCTTTGCGGCAGTCCGGCACTGCCGCAGCATGCTGCGGCACAGTGCGGCGTAAACGGCAGCGCCGCACTAGTGTGACATCTTTCATTGGTTTGCGTGTGATATCACTATGTGCGGCGCCGCATAAGGTTTCGTCGTAGCGGCGACGCCACATTGTGTGACACCGGCCTAACCGTGTCCGTCTTCTGCGTGTATGGCCCAACCAGACAAACGAGTGACAGTTACAAGACGGATAGTTCAGCAGCACTATTGTCGGATGTCTCCGAAAACCTTTGGCTTAATTCACGAGGGCGTTTTATCTCGAATGTCAAAATTTGATACCAATTACAGAAGATCCATATCATCAGAAGAGAGACTTGTAACTCTGAGGTAAGGATTACTGATTTCGAAATGTGTAAAGTTGCACTCTATTTTATCTAATATAAAAATCAGATGTGTAGATTGCGTATGAACTGAACACTTTAGGATACAGTAACTTCTGAAACAAAGGTATATACATAAATGTATCCTTTAGAATATAATAAAAAAACTTCTTGAATCCTTTATCATAACCACAAATCATTACATTTGATTATAACTCAAAGTTGGGCAGGTGGTCCAGATGTTGTAGGTCTACCTCAATTTCTTCCTTCATGTGGACCCCAGCACGGAGAAACAATATAAATTCGCATGTTAATATATAAAAAAATGAAAAATAGTGAAGTACACTATTTATTTAAATGCAGCAAACGTTACTGGCTAACTGCTCTCACTCTTCTTTCACCCATCTTACTTATCAGCTAAAAAGAAAGAAAGAAAAACACATAAGATAGGGGAGGTCAAGCAGTCGGGGAAAAAAAAAGTTAAATTAAATGCATTACGTTGATACAATAAGTATCTGGTGTTCATTCATGAATGAGGATTTGTAAGCCTAGAGAATATCGTAAAATAATCTCTATTTCAATTTCACGAACAGTATTGGGAAATTGAGGCATAGCTTCTCTTGTTCTTCAAGCGTAGTTCTTAAAAACTTCTCTACTATATTTATAAATGCTCCCTAATTTTAAAAGGTACCTCTTTCATATATCTTTTCTACTTAAATCCCCTGGGGTGGTTGATAGTGCCGTCAGTGCATCTCACGCGGTGCACTGCAGGCATTACTTAATGTAGGTTCTTAGCAGCGTCCCTTCCGAACCTGGCTGCAACACCTTCCATTCCTTTTACTGTGTCTCCGTTCATATTCTCTTCCTTCCATCTTAATTTCCTCTGCCCCTCTCTCCTAACAATTGTTTCATAGTGCGACCGCGAGGTTTTCCCCCCGTTACACCTTCAAAACCTTTGGACTTCTGTTTTACTTTCAGCGCTGAATGACCCCACAGGTCCCAGCGCTTGGCCTTTGGCCTCAATCTTATGTTTCATCCTTCTACCTTCAAAAAATGGACACCAACCACCCTGTTTCACGCCCACTGAGAACCAAGACAATGAATGATTTGAAACAATGAATGATTGTGTTATGTCAACAAGGCTTCAAAGAACTAACAGCGTGGTCATTGGTAGTGTACTAGTAGTCACAGTCGTATTAGTGCTAGTAGTTACAATAGTATTAGTACTGGTAGTTATAGTAGTATTAGTACTAGCAGTTACAGAAGTACTAATACTAAAAATAGTAGTCACAGTCATACTGGTACTGGTAGGTTATAGTAGTATTAGTACTAGTAATCACAATAGTACTAACACTAGAAGTTACAGTAATATTGGAACTATTAGTTACAGTAGTGTTAGTATTTGTAGTAACAATAGTACTAATAGTTACAGCTAACACTAGTAGTCACAGTGGTACTAACACTAGAAGTTAAAGTAGTATTAGAGCTGGTAGTTACAGTAGCATTAGTACTAGTGGTTACAGAAGTACTAGTACTTGTAGTTACAGTAGTATTAATATAGGTAATTACAGAAATTTCAACACTATACGATACAGTAGTATGAGTGATGTTTGTTGTTGTTTTATTTATTTCCTGTAATTTGGTAGATTTTGAAAACATTTTGAAAACATATCGCAAAGGTTTGTCACACCGGATGTGAGGCATAAACACTTCTACGTCCGATGTTTTGTTTTGTAAACAAATTTGTCGCAGACTTTCCTGCACGGAATGTAGTAGTCAAATGCTTTGTTTGTCTCAGAATTTGGGGACAAAAGGCATATCCTTTGTAAACGGATTTGATTTAGTTTTCTTATATTAAACGCCAAATGTACCCTCTGCCCTCGAGGTCTCTGCTATTCCTGTGGCTCATTTACAGGATCCATTAGCCATATTTATATTCTTTCATTCATTAGCTTATTTATAGGCTACATAAGTAATATTTATTTTATCAGAATCTTAAGCAAATTGAAAATTTTCATTTGGAGGCTATTAAGGTATGAGGAAAATTGGCCTATTGGGGACTCAGAAGTGGTGCCATTTCTGTAAAAGAAGACTATTGTGCCGACTTTGGTTGTCCGTCCGCAATTTTTTCTGTTCGCACTTTCTCTGTCCATCCTCAGATCTTAAAAAAAACTACTGAGACTAGAGGGCTGCAAATTGGTTTCTTGATCATTCACCCTCCAGTTATCAAACCTACCAAATCAGTAGTTTTGATTTTAATTAAGGTTATAGTTAGCCAAAATCGTGTTTCTGGCAACAATATAGGATAGGCCACTACCAGGCCGTAGTTAAAGTTTCATGGGCCGCGGCTCATACAGCATTATACCGAGATCACCGGAAGATAGTTCTATTTTTGGTGGCCTTGATTATACGTGGTAGCGGCTGTACAGAAAACTCGACTGCGCTGTAGAAACTTCGGCGCATTTTTGACTTGTTTTATTTTTTTCACAACAATGTTTGCAATTTAACTCTGTCTGTGTCCAACAGTGGTTACGCTTCCAGCTTAAGTTGCGGCTGTTTTTCAGTTTCTGCTGAATTATTCATTTGATTTTTGTTTATTCAATCGAATAGAAAGAAGGTAAATTACAATCTTGTTTGATAAAAGTAAAACTCGCCTCTGGGTTGTAAAACTTCTGCTTGGGAAAAAGGCGTGATCCGACCTCCAGCTTACTCGGGTGCGTGCTAAAATCTATAATCAATAAAGCGTTGCTTCACCAACGAAAATTAAAATAAATACTCTATATTTTATTACAAATAATTGTTCTTTACTGTTTAATTAACATGCACATTATTTTGCTTTTACATTTTCATTCTAATAAATAAATCATAAATACTTAGTTAATCCTCTGGCACCACGGGATGCATAGGGCCTAGATGAATTCACGCCTTATGTCTCTTTCCTGTGCCATCTCTCTGAGCTCAACCCAATTCTCAGATCCAACCTCCCTCCGCATTGTCATCAACCACGTTTCTCTTGGTCTACCACGCCCTCTCCTGCCCAGCGGCTTCCATTCAGGTACATCCTAGACTAACTCATCTTCTCTCCCTCATTAAAATACGACCCATCCATCGCCATCTTGATAATCTAACTATATCGTTCACATTGGGAACCCCCGCCACCTCGCGAATTGCTGCATTTGTTATATGCTGCTGCCATTTGATTCCCAAGATCCCTCTTAATGCTTTATTCTCAAAGGTAAGATATAAGATATTTTGTGTCTGTTGTTACGGTGCTTTACCACGACTGGTGCCCATAAGTTAATGTCGATCTTACAAGTGAAATGTATATTTTGATTTTGCTGTGAACTGATAATTGATTTGACTTCCAAACAGTTTTTAGCATGTCCATTGCTTGTTCTGCCCTCACTTTTCTCTACCTGAATTCTGTAACTAGTGATCCATTGCTGGTAATAATGGTTCCCAAATATTTGAAAGAGTCTGAGTTTGGTAATATTCCTCTCCCGATAAAGCAGCTCGTCTGATCACCACTGAATTTGCACGAACTCTCTTTCTCTGGTTCATCACCAATCCAACCTTTCTCCCCTCCAGTACTAACCTATCAATCATTTCCTGCATTTCTGCCGTTGTAGAGGCAATTAGAACTATATCATCTGCGTATTCAAGATCACACAATCTCTGGTCTCCTTTCCATTGAATACCATTATTCATTCCTTGCATTACCTTGGCCATAACATAATCAATCACGATAATAAACAGTAGAGGGGACAGTATTCCACCTTGTAGTACTTCAGTCTTGACTTCGAATGTATCTGTAAGACTACCCTACAACAAGTTCCACTATGCATATCCACTATGATGTTTACAATCTTTTCTGGTTTCCCAAAGTGCCTCAGAATCTTTCTTACATACTATGTGAAATATTATCAAATGCTTTCTCAAAATCCACAAAGAATAAAACAAGAGGTAATTTTAGTTCGTTACACTGTTGAGTTACAGGTCGTAGAATAAAAATCTGATCGTCACATCCTCTGCCCTTTCTGAAACCTGCTTGCTCTTTTCGAAGTATTCTATCCTAAGTATTCTATCACATCATGAAATTCCTGTATCTTTAACTCAACGCAAAACACCTTTTTCAGACCCTTTTAGGCTTTTTCATAGACCGTCCCTACCCCCACCAACAACAACAGCAACAACAAAGTAGTTTGTAGGCTTACTCCCCGAGTAAGTGAAAATGTGTAACCTGAGTAAGTAGTTTCTTGTTGCTTAAAATATAGTCATACATTGGCATGTTATCATCATCGTTTTACTCGCGTTGATGACTTTCCTGTTCGAAAACTTTCCAGGTACTTCTGATATTTAGGACTTGTCAGATATTTATAGCAGTAATATTAAATACTTGTAATACAGAATTAGTTGGTCACGGGACGATTTGCACACCGTTATATTGGGAAAAAAATTAAGCTCTTTAATTTCGGGGTGGGGGGGGGGGGGGGGGGTGGGGGGGGGGGGGGGGGGGGGGGGGGGGGGGGGGGTGGGGGGGGGGGGGGGCGATGTGAGCTTCTAGTGCCGTCCGTGCACCTCAACTTGAGCGATGTTTCCAGTGTTCATTAATGGACGTTTAGTTTCAACTTGAGCGATGTTTCCAGTGTTCATTAACGGACGTTTAGTTTCAACTTGAAGGATGTTTCCCATGTTAACGGACGTTTAGTTTCAACTTAAGCGATGTTTCCAATGTTAACAAACGTTTAGTTTCAACTTGAGCAGTTTCCAATTTTAATGTGCGTTTAGTTTCAACTTCAACGATATTTCGGATTTTAATTGGCATTTAGTTTACAGTTCAGCCATATTTCAGATTTTAAAGGACATTTAGTTTCAACTTGAGCGATATTTCCGATTTTATTGGACATTTAGTTTCAACTTGACCGATATTTCCGATTTTAAAGGACATTTAGTTTCCATTTGAGCGATATTTCCAATTTAAAGAGCGTCTTGTTTCAACTTGAGCGATATTTCCGATTTTATTGGACATTTAGTTTCACCTTGACGATATTTTCGATTTTAAACGACATTTAGTTTCAACTTGACCGATATTTCCGATTTTAAAGGAAGTTTAGTTTCAACTTGACCAATATTCCCGATTTTAATGGGCGTTTAGTTTCTAATTCAGCCATATTTCCGGTTTTAAGAGCATCTAATTTCAACTTCAGCTATATCTCCGATTTTAAAGGACATTTATTTTCAACTTGAGCGATATTTCCGATTTTAATGAGCGTTTAGTTTCAACTTCAGCTAAATCTCCGATTTTAAAAGGGCGTTTTGATTGTCTCTATTGAAACAACAATAATAGTAATCATGATATTTGACGATATAAAGTAACATCAGATATCAAACAGCAAAGTTTACATTGATAGATTATCAAGCGAGTCACATCTCTGTAAGTCACAGAAGGATTTGAGGTTATCAGGAGGTTTCAATTCATTGAGAGAGAGAGAGAGAGAGAGAGAGAGAGAGAGAGAGAGAGAGATTGTGTGTATGGCAGGAAACGTAAGAACAGTTGTTGCAGCAAGAAAGAAGTAGTAAAGCACAGTAGCATCTTGAGCAAAAGCAGTCAGAAAAGCAGCACTACCAAAAGCAGCAACTGTAACAGCATCAGCATCAGCATCCTCGACATCTCCTCAGTGGAGGTTGATATCCAATAGCTAATTACAGCCAATGCTCAGTTTCGGCCCAGTAGTTGTGTTGAGGGGAGAGGGAGGAGCAGTGGGGTTGGGGCTATACCTCATTTTTTGTGGGTCCATCTCGACTTGTAATTAGGCTTTCAGCCCTTGACGGATTTATGGAGTCTATTTTCCCCTTGCTTTACGGTCCGAACATGCCACTCTTATCCATCACGGGCGAATTTGATTTGAAAATTCATAATTTGGGTCATAAATTAGGCGGATTGACAAGTACAAGACGACGGTTTTTGCAGGGCCTCGCTCGTTCAGTCGCTTACGAGATGCTCTCTCTCTTCTCTCTCTCTCTCTCTCTCTCTCTCTCTCAAAGAAAAATGTCCGTCCCTACATTTCCTGATCTGAGAAATCGAATTTTCGGAATTACTCCAACTTTTTTAATCTCTCTCTCTCTCTCTCTCTCTCTCTCTCTCAAAGAAAAATGTCCGTCCCTGCATTTTCTGATTTGAGAAATCGAGTTTTCGGAATCACTCCAGTTTATTTTAATCTCTCTCTCTCTCTCTCTCTCTCGTCTCTCTCTCGTCTCTCTCTCTCTCTCTCTCTCTCAAGGACTAGGGAGAGAGACTAGGCACTTAATATGGCTTTGTCTCTCTTCTTTACATTTTTTTGTCTCACTCTCTTTCCTTATACGCAGATGATGTTATTTTACTATTTTTTTTAGATAATCTTTTGTGTAATGCCTAAATAAGAATAAAAAAATTACAATGAGAAGTACTGGACATATATGGTTCATTGCATTATGATTAGTTTAAAGAGTATGGAAGTTTATTTGGTAATTCTCTCTCTCTCTCTCTGTATGTCTTCTCGAGAGACACTATATGTGTGTATGTCTCTGTCGGCATGATATCGAGAGAGAGAGAGAGAGAGAGAGAGAGAGAGAGAGAGAGAGAGAACTTCCAAGTAGAGGCGGAGAAGGACGTCCGTCGTAAGTCAATTCCTTTTGACTGGGCGCCTTGTGGCCGAAGGACCCGAATGTTTCCTAGGACCCTGATTTGCGTCATTTGCAGAGGGCCGGGTCAATTATTCATCTCCTCTCGTCCCGAAGGAGGAGGGCGAGGTCCTCATTCCCGAAGTCGTGGAGCACCCCGGGCGCCTCTTATCTCGGGGTAAGAAATGAAATTGATTTAGTCCAGGTTGGAGGGAGAAGTTTTGGTCGCCTACGTAACAGGTTAGTCAGTTTGCTGTTTTGTTTTTGTGTGTATTGACGTTGTTGTCAAGTCAGCGAACACCCACCCCCCCCATCCCCCCCCCCATCCC
>NC_061093.1:15206851-15214351 GCF_015104395.2 Macrobrachium nipponense | reverse complement strand
TAATGAAAAACTCTTCCTTACGAAAGCTGGACAGTGATGATACAAAACGTTTTGGGCAATAATTATTTCTAGAAGCTTCGAAAAGTGACGTAACTTTACAGAAAAAACTGTGAAATCTGCACATGGCATTCGGCAAAAAAGACATACGAGTATGAGACCAGTCAGTTCGACAAAGACACGTATTCGATCGAAACAGACTCGAGCAAAAGTACCTATCAGATGTGATGACAGAATTCCCAAAACACAACGGAGACCTCGATGTCTCTAATCAAACGTGTTGACAGGTTTTGAAAAACAACTCTGGCTTCGAACGGACAAAGATCTCTCTCTCTTTCTTTACTATGTTATATATTCTTTTTATATTATGTTATGCAGAAATCTGAACACACATTTAAAACATCCTACAACTCTAAGCTATGTAGGAATCTGAAAAAAATGTTGCCAAAATCTATACATAAAGTTTTATACAGTCAAAGAGGGGATATATGCGTTTTGAAAGTTTGGAACGTGATAAATCCATAAATAAAAGGTATAAGCCTCGAGGGAAAAATAAACAACACAGTTTCCGCAAGATCTTTCGACGTTCAACGTCTTTACTTAGCAGATGAACTGCTAAGTAAAGGACGTGAACGTCAAAAGATCTTCCAGAAACTCTTTTTTTTTTTTCCCTCGTGGCTTATACCAATTTATATATATATATATATATATATATATATATATATATATATATATATATATATATATATATATATATATATATATATATATATATAAGGTCAATATGACTCACCATATGAACACCACCTCCTCGTTCTTGAAAGTTTGGCAATTAAGAAACTGGTACCTCACTTAACAACCATACTACCCCAGTACCTTTGTATATAGCATAAAGACACGTCACTTTGTTCTTTGCCTCTTCTTGACTTTTTTTCCACCGTCCTGACACGGAACGGCGGGACTCTGCTTGAGCAAGGTATTTCCTCATTTTTGATATTTATATATATATAGTATATATATATATATATATATATATATATATATATATATATATTATATATATATATATATATATATATTCTGTTCAATGTTTTTATTCGTAATTTTACTTAGAAATATTTTAATTTTTTATGATTTTACATTTCCTCTTCTTGAATAGTTATGTTTTGATGTAATACTCATTCTTTGAGATTTTTAATTCGTAATTTTACTTAGAAATACTTAATTTATAATAATTTTACGTTAACATTCCTAATTGTTTGGTATTGATGTAATATTTATTTCTTGCCTTTAGCCTGAAGATGGGACTTTGTCTCGAAACGTCGCTAGCAATAAAGAATCATGTAATGTGCCATGTCCTTCCGTATCCCCGTACTATTTCATCGAGATTAGCCACCAGCGATGAAGAATAGATATATATATCTAATATATATATGATATATAATATCTATATATAAGTATATATAGTGGGTATATATATATATATATATGCATATATATATGTATATATGGTATATATATATATACATACATACATATATATATATATATATATATATATAATATATATATACTATATATATATAGTATATATATATATATATAGCGTCAAAAATCACAGTAGATGCATGTGACTTCATTGAATAAGCGAATTACACAGGAAAATGATAGGCAGAAATCCAAGCGCTTTCGTCTTTACTAAGACATTGTCAAGGAACGAATGAATTTGAAATACAGTTGGAAAGAAAGTTATCAGGTAAACAAAACGAACAAGAATACCAGATGGTTAATTGTCAAAAGGGCAAAAATCAAAGAGATAATCCAGGATTATCGGATATCACACGGTCACAAACCTAAACATAGATTTAACCCTAACAGAAACTACAACGTATCCATACAGTCAAAAACATGTAAAAACTGAATATATTAATTTTGTTGCTTATATTTATCTACAACATTTTTCATTATGAAGGCATGGAGTTTTAAATAAACCAAGACTTAAATTTAGAACATTTCCATTATTTGACTTGATGAAACAAGATTCAATGATATTCCTTTTAACTGTGTCATTACATGGGATTAACGCTCTTGCTTGACTCCAGTTTATAGGATGATCTAAATCTCTCATATATTCGAATTATGCATTCGATATTTGCCCAGTTCTCACCGAATAATGGTGCTGTTTGAGTCGTTGTGAAAGAGATTTACCATACCGGTTTGTCCGTAATAGACTTTATCACACTTTTTGCAAGGAATTTCATATATGTAACCTGGACTATCTTTAGGAGAATTTTCTATTACTAAACTCTTGACATTAATAATACTGAAAACAACATTTCTGTTAAAAAGCTTTAAAATTCTAGGAATTTCTAGAAACCTTTCATCATAGGGTAATTTTAGAATGTTATGTTTACTAAATTCAAGTTTATCATTAGTTAAATAAAATTTTTTTCTAGCTCTTGTCCATGCCACAGCTACAAAAGTCCTTGATTATTTAAGTTTAAAGGCAATATCATAAATAGTTTTAATCTCAGCGTCAATAAAGTGCAGGCTACAAACACGTGAAGACCTTAGGAACATCCCAGAAAAAACAGAGAATTTTAACATTTTGATGGTGATTGAAATATTAATGAGGCAATGTTAGCTGATTTCCGAAAGACTAAGAGGTGAATTTCTGAAATTTCTATGGACAGTTACATCAAGAAAATTCAATTTACAATTTCTTTCTTCCTCTACAGTAATTTTATAGAAGAGACTAAATTATTGAGATTATTAAGGAATTCCTGGAGATTTTCGTGAACTGGCCAAATACAGAAAATATCATCCACATACCTAAACCACATAACTTTTTGGGGCAAAATTCTTGGTAAGAGTTTTGTCTAAAAAAATTCCACGTAAATATAGCTAAGGGCAGGAGATAATGGATTACCCATAGCCATGACAAACTTTTGTACAAAAAATTCCTCATTAAAACAAAATTTATTATCTTTGATACATAACATTATGAGACTAATGAGACTGACTGCAGTTAAGAAATATCATGATGTTCTAATTCATCCCCCCAAAATTCTAGTAAATCATCTACAGGCACTTTTCTAAATAGAGACAACATCAAAACTAACCATGTTAAAATCAAAATTCAAATTTAAACTGTTCAATTTGTTTATAAGATCAACATTGTTTTTTACATTCGTGTTAGAAATGTTTCCTACCAAAGGTGTAAGAATTTTTACAAGCCACTTAGATAAAGTATACGTAACTGAGCCCACTGAACTGATAGGGTTATTGATTTAGTGTTTCTTGACTAAACCATACACATAAGGTAGGGAGGCGCATTGCTGTGTAAACTGTTTAATTAAATGGTCCATTTATTAAAATGGGAGTTCACTGTTTGCTTAGGATCAGACCTCAGTTTCGTGTAAGTATCAGTATCATTTAGCAATGCCATTATTTTATTTACATAGTCACTTTTATTTATTGTCACCACCGCATTAGACTTATCTGCCCATGTTACTTGCACTGTTTCGTCTTTTTTATTTTTCGTATAAGCCTGGAGAAATATTACAGGTGCATTATGAGCAAGCCTTCTCCCCCTAATTAAATTAAAAAATACGAAACAGTGCAAGTAACAAAGGCAGATAAGTCTAATGTGGTGGTAATGATAAATAAAAATGAATAAATGTGACTATATAAATAAAATAATGGCATTGCTAAATGATACTGATACTTACACGAAACTGAGGTCTGATCCTAAACACGAAACTCATCAGAAAAAAGTGCAGAACAGCGACAGGCACCAAAAGGATGGAAACTAGGTAATGTAGCCCCGTTTACAAAAAAGGTCCAAGAGAATAGCCAGGAAATTATCGACCAAGGTGAAAACATCAGTCCCTTGTAAGATTTTTGAGTCCTTAATTGCAGATCAAATTGTGGATCACATTGATAGAAACAACTTGTTAAACAGCCAATACGGCTTCATACAAAACAGATTCTGCCTATGAAACTTCTTGGGATTTTTTCATAACATGCTTGGTATTTATGATAGTAGTAAAGCAAAAGATATACTCTACTTAGATTCCCAAAAGGCCTTTTGACAAATTTCCACACAAGAAACTAATGACAAAAGTTAGAGCTTTAGGAATTGTAGGAGAAATAGCAGACTGGATCGAAGACTGGCTAACTAATAGAAAACAGAGTCGCAATCAATGGTGAAGAATTAGAATGCGCAGATGTAACAAGCGGAGTTCCTCAGGGTGCTGTCCTTGGACCGCTCTTGTTTTTTATTTACATTATTGACACTGATGTAAGCTTAACTAGCAGGATAGTCAAATTTGCAGATCACACAAAACTAGGTATAAATGCAACAGACCCAGATACAGTGGAAAGTTTAAGAAATGATCTAATGAGAATAGGAGGGTGGTAAAAAAGATGGCATATGTTTTTTAAACTGGATAAATGTAGTGTTACAAATAGGAACAAACAACCCTCATGTCATCTACGTGCTGCTTGGGAGTCATTATTACTAAGGACTTAAAATTCACAAAACAATGCATAAAAGCTGAAAAGAAGTCACAGAAACTAGTGGGCTACATAAAGAGACAGTTCAAATACAGAAACAAGGAAACGGTACTGCAGCTATAAACATCAATAGTTAGACCCCATCTTGAATATGCAGTACAGTTTTGACCACCAACACTAAGAAAGGACATGAATAGATTACAAGGGGTAAAAGCAAGAGCCACAAAGTTAATTCCATTCATCAGGCAAATAGGTTACCAAAGACAACTGGAGAGCCTGAACATGTATGACTTAGAAACACGACGATTGCGAAGACAACTATAGAGACATTCAAAATACCGAAAGCCATAACAAAAGAAGACAGTAACCTCCTCCAGTAAACGAAAACCAGACAAGAAATAATGGATAGAAACTAGAACAAAAGAGATACAACACATACCATTGTGGGAACTTCTTCGCATACGAGATATGTGATATATGGAATAGACTGCCACCAGAAGTTGTAAACAGCAACAGTGTGGAAGAGTTGAAAAGAAAGGTAAACAAAACCATTAGAACACTGGGAATGAATGATAAAACCTGCTCCTAGAGATAAGTGAGCACACGATGTCTCCTCGGGTGGACTAACAAGTCTTTGAATCATCCTAATCATTGTAACTCCTTGTAACTCTCTCTCGCCATAACCTCCATGCTCTCTCTCTCTCTCTCTCTCTCTCTCTCTCTCTCTCTCTTTCTCTCTCTCTTGTCATCACCTCCATGCTCTTTCTCTCTCAACTGGTCACAACAGAAAGAATTAAAGTTCATATAGAAATATTGAAACAGACTAAAACAGAGATGACTCAAGAAAAGTTAAAATTAAAGCACATATGTACAAAATGCAAAGTAAATAAGAACGAGAGATAACTAAACTGAGGAAGGAAGTAGAAGAAATATCAAAGGAACTAAAGGCACTGGCAAAGGACAAACTCGAAAGCAAGGTAAGAGAAGAGAGGGTGGAAAAGGAAATTGTAGACCTAAGAAGAAAGAGACAAACAGGAATTGAACAGCGACATAGTAGAAAACGGAGAGAGTATAGTGGAGATTCGAAAGCAATTGCTTAAGAATGGTACCAGAAATGAAACAGAAACGAACACTAGACAAGGTACAAAGAGAGAAGCTGACAAGGATAAAAATGATGAATTCAAGAGAGCTGTTGGTAGAAGAGGGATAGCAGCCAGAAAACACAATTGTCCCCCAAAAGGAATGAGCACATCGAATAGATTTTCAGTGCTCCTGGAAACAGAAGAGGAAGATCAGGGGTTACATTTTGTGACCAAAAATAGAAATAAGAGAAAAGTTAATTCTTATCCAGGTGCAGGAGCAAAGAAGATAGCCGAGGCAGTGAAGAAAATCAAAGTGAAAAGTAGAAAAAGTGCAATCATAGTGCAGGGAGGAGGAAACGACTTATTCCTAAAAGATGGAATAACTGGCCAGATACGTCTTGTAGCCAACCTGAGGATTGTTGTAAACAACATCCGCGTGAAAACCGATAATGGCATTCTTATAGGATTCCTGCTTAGAACCAATGTAAGCCACTACTCCCTCAACATGGCAATTAGAATCAATGACAGACTGGAGCAAATATGCCAAGAAAAGGGTGTTAGGTTCTTAAACCTTTGGGACAGATTTATAAGGAATAAAAAAACTATATAAAAGAGATGAAACTTACTTGAATTTGGAAGGAGCAAAATTTCTGGGAAACCTTAACGAAAACCTCTTGAAACTCCTCAGTGAACTGAACGTTCAAGGGAAGTCGGGAAGCTCCCAGAAACAAAGGAAACAGTGAAAATAAGGGAAACGAATATAGCCACCAAGGACAAAAGAGAAGAGAGAAAAGTCCCTCAGAGTGGCACATTTTAATGCACAATCTATTCGGAACAAAGTAGATCTCTTCAAAGCATTGATAGCAAGTGAAGAATTAAACATAATAGGTATCATAGAAACATGGATACAAGAAGAAACAAGAGAATTCGTAGGAGAATACCAAATAGGAGGATATAAATTGTTCCAAAAAGATAGACCTAATAAAAAAGATGGAGGAGTTATGTTATATGTAAAGGACCACCTTAGCCCAATAGAGTGTAAAATTATAACCAAGTAAGAAGTAATTGGCATCAATATAAGCAGTCTAGGGAAGAAGCTAACTCTAATACATTTCACATTAATATAAAAAAGAGAAGATACTAAAGGGATTAGACTACCGTCGAGGAGACACAAGAAAACTAAAGGAGTATATTAAAAATCTAGATTACGACCAAAAGAAGGACATAGATAATTACTAGGTAGACTTTCTAAAAGAATTCACAGAAAAACGCTCCAGATGTATTCCATTACAGCAAATACTAACAAATGGCAACCCTCTGACTAAGTGGTTCAACAGAGAAATTAAAAATAAAATAAGATAAAGCGACAGATTGCACAAAGCAATGAATCCACACCCAACACCAGAAGAAGCAAGCAGGCATAAAGAACTCTGTAGTATGGTGAATAAATTAGTAAGAAATGCAAAGATAAATGAGGGTAAGAGAGAAGCATCAGTTTGTAAGGAAAACCCAAAAGAATTCTTCGCTCATGTAAATAGTACAAAGCAAATAAAAAATAGCATAGGTCCCATAAGAGACAATAGAGGAAACCTAGTGAACACAGATTTGGAAAAAGCAGAATTATTGAATAAGTTTTTTACTAGTGTTTTCACAAGTGAAGACACTACCTCAATCCCTGAACCAACTACTGAATATGAAGGGGACATTGATAACAATAGAGAAACACTAAACAAGTTCAATTCTCCTGGCCCGTATGGGATTCATCCAAGAGAAATTAGAGTTAAAAGAGGAGATAGTTCCTCGCCTTTAAAAGAGGAGATAGTTCCTCGCCTATATAAACTCTACAGAAAAAGTGCAGAACAAAGAAAGGCACCAAAAGGATGGAAACTAGGTAATGTACCCA
>NC_061093.1:15184351-15196851 GCF_015104395.2 Macrobrachium nipponense | reverse complement strand
TTGCTTGCGAATTAGTTCAAATTCTTTTTCCAGGAAATCTGGGGAACAAATTCGTAAGGCTCTTAAGAATAGGTTGCTAGCTACACTATCTTGATAGTATTGTCATGATAGCTAAAGTAGTGAATATATGAAAGTGAGAACGTTGGTTTTCTGTATATGGTAAATTTGTATTCTGTCGTGTCTCTGATTATTAAAATCATCAAGAAAAGGAATTTTGTTGTCTGTTTCCCATTCAACTTTAAATTTTGATGCTGGGCACTTAATGCGTTTAATTTTGAGAGGAATTCATTAAAATTACCCCACTTATTATCCCAAAATGTTAGTATGTCATCCACGTATCTCATCCACAGCATGTTTTTGTTTGTTTTATTGCATTTATTACTGTAGTTTCAAAGTATTCCATGTACAGATTGGCTAAAATAGGACTTAAAGGACTACCCATACTACACCCGAATTTTTTTTGCTTGTAGAATGATTCCCCGAATGAAACTACGTTATTAGATGCACATAATTCAACTAACTTTATTATTTTGTCAAGTGCCAAAGGGAAATGATCTGAATAGGGGATAATTTTTTTTTTTCCATTTAAAACTGAAGAACGTCCTGTACTGGTACTTTTGTGAATAGGGAGTCTACGTCAAGGCTTAAAAGTTTTATGTTGTGAAGTGGTATATGTGCTTTCTCTTGAATTTGTGACAAAAGTCTTCGCCGAATGTTTGATATGACTGGAGAAAAAGTGGCCTAAAAAAGGAGAAAGGAGGCCAGCTAACCATTTAGAAATTTTGTAATTGAAAGCTCCGGCGCATGAAACGATGGGTCTGAATGGAGATTGTCTTTGTGAGTTTTGGGAAGACCATAAAAGTAGGTAATTTAGGATTAATTACTTTAAATTTCTCTAATAGTTCAATACTCTTTTTGTCTTGGCCAATTAATCTTACTTTCCGAAAAAATTCTGTGGGAACGTTCTGGAAGGGATTTTTCGTCAGTTTTTCATAAGTATTTGTGTCGCTAAGGAGCTGGTTGATTTTGTCGAGGACGTTCTTCAGTTTTTAAGGGAAAAATTATCCCCCTATTCAGATCATTTCCCCAGAGATTAATACAACACAAACGGTCAGTTAGGTATGGACAACAGAACTCGGCTATTTTCAACCATATAATGAACATAACCATAGAATAAACTGGAATATGTCACGTGTAATTTATAGCAGCAACTGCCGGTATCAAAGAGTCAAATGATGGAATCGGCCTTAATAAAAGAGAAGCAGGTAATGAACATCTCAAAAGGGAATTGGATATCAAAGATATCGTCGACGCAGTGTTCATTCAACCCAACGCTTAGAAGATTAAGGAACGATTATCAGCGGGGGTGGGTGACCTAAATTGGCTTACTTGTGGACGAATCTCTTGGTATAAATACCACCTTTTCTGTAAACTTTTCTCATTCATATACCTGAAGAGAGAGACAGCAGTCTCTGAAATATAGTACTTTTCTCTCTACATTTTTGGTGTTTTTTATGGGCTCCTTTTATTAGATATATATATATATATATATATATATATATATATATATATATATATATATATATATATATATACATACATGTACCATACCCATACCCATACCTGTTCATACACATACCCATTTTCATACCATAACCATCAGACCCATATCCTACCATACCCTATCCATTCCATACCCACACCCATACTGATACCAATAGGCTACTCATATCTCTACCATACTCATTCCATACTCATACCCGTACCATACCGATACCGATCCTGTGAAGCCTTCTTCAGCTCCTAAACGGATCCGATCTGACTTCGGGATCATTTTCTTCACCTCCTGGAGAAACGCCCATTGTATCATAACGTCTTCTTAAATCTTATAAGACTCCAGGGTTCCGGAGTCTTATATATCACCACACACATATATATATATATATATGTATATATATATATATATATGTATATATATATATATATATATATATATATATATATATATATATATATATATATATATATATATATATATATATCCATCAATGAAGGGAAGAGGACACACACAGATGTACATGCTGTCTTTATTGCAACGTTTCGTAATTATCAAGTTAATTACATCATCAGGCTGTTAAAATGAAAAATAAATTTCCTAGTAAAATTGTAAAAACAAAACTAAATATTAAAAATTCAGAAATGCAAAAGTTAAAAAAGTTATTCTTACAAGTGTACAAAATATACACATTAAAATTAAGGAAGTTAAATTATTTAAAAGGACATACATTAAAATGAAAGATAAATGAACATAAAATAAGCAAAAATTGACAAAAGATTGAAAGCAGTTACAGAACAAAGAAGTTAAGGACCGACCTAGAGGAGTGACAGCGTTAAACTAAACGTAAACATAAAAACATAAATAAACAACACAAGCAAGCGAAATACAGAGGGGAGGAAGACGTATGGGAATTCAACGACGGAACAAGTTGTTTTTAATTAAGAGCGATTCTAGAATAACAAGGTCGTGCGGGTTGGTGGTATGGCCTAAAATACTGAAGTCTTTATTATCGATATATGTTTTACATATTTTGGAGTGATTTCTAATATTGGAGTGTTTATTTTTCATTTTAACAGCCTGATGATGTAATTAACTTGATAATTACGAAACGTTGCAATAAAGACAGCATGTACATCTGTGTGTGTCCTCTTCCCTTCATTGATGGTTATTAATACGGATTGACTCCTGACTCCTGGCACTAAGCTATATATATATATATATATAAAATATATATAATATATATATATATATATATATATATATACATATACATATATAATATATGATTTATTATATCTATATATATCTATATATATATATATATATACCCACACATATATATGTGTATATATTGTATACACATGTAGCATTAGGTGAACACGTCCTGGCTAATTTGTCCAACTATAAACCTATTCTAATCTTATATGTAAATTCCATCATGTATTTGTGTATTATCGGCGACAAATAATTCATTTTCCTCTTGCCAATATTCGGAGTGCCCTTACCTGTGGTTGCCTACCTCCTGTTTCAGAGTTATTCCAACAGAATTAGAGAATTAGAGAAGGAAAACATCTGCAAGAATGCATCTAGATATCCGACCATTTGCTTTTCTTTTGCAGAGATCTTCATCTAAGGGCATAGCATGCTTGGGGGAACTGAGTTCTTTCTTCTGCAGATTCTCCAGCCATCTTATTATATATATCTATATATATAATATATATATATATATATATATATATATATAATATATATATATGTATATATTTTATAAATATATACATATTCATACATACATACATGCCTACATATATACATATATCTATACATGTGTGTGTGTGTTTGTATGTGTGCATATAATATATATATATATATATATATATATATATATATATATATATATATATATAATATATATATATATATTAATATATATTTGTTACGTATGAGCCTGGCCTTGAAAGAACTACGATACGTAAACAGGAAAAGTTAAGGGAGAACAAGGTGAATTTACTTGAACTTACCGTAAAACGGATTTATAGTGATAATTTACTCTAGAGGAACAGGTCGCCAGAAACTCAGCTAAATACTTTACAGCTATTTATTTACAAGAGGCTTGTACTGGCCTGGAGAAAAGTAAATGCTACTGTCCCACGTGGACTTATAATCTCTCACAAAATGGATAATTAGATGGCTCAAAATGGAATTTGTAAAAGCTGGTTTCATAATCTTGCGGGAATGCAACACTTGCGGGCAGACAGACTTCACACGTGACTCAGGCATTCTGGAAAAGGATCCCAGATTATACAAGATAAAAGAAAAAATGACTTCTTGCTTTAGTTACGGATAATTAGTTCTCTAACACTGGGGCAAAGGAACTCTAATGTTTCACTGAGGTATGCACTGAAGGCTTAGTCTTTAACAAGTCACAAGGGGGAGCACGTGGCCCGATGAGGACAAAGGGCTTTTGATGTAGGAGGGATAAAAGTGAGACTTGAAAATGAAATTAGCAGAGTCGTATGGTAGTAAAAGGTGCTGGTTTGGAGTTTACACTTTTAGACGTACCTGGATGCAATGTTCAGTGTGGACCCTTTGTGGAAAAGTGCGCCGTCCGGCTTGGTCTCAGATTTGGGCGCGCCAATAACGCTGTTAGGCTTAAGTGTGGGAGGCTGACTGGCTGGACATCCGTCCGAGGTCACGAACTGCAGTTCGCAGGTGTCTTGCCTGGGTGTTGGGGGCAAATCCTGGAAACAGAACATACAGCCAGCAGAGGGTTCACAGGAAAAAGAGCTTAAGATATAGGCCTAAGAAGTGCTAGTCTGCCTACATCCTTCCCTTGGAGATACATCCCTAAAGCTGGCAAGAGTCTATTTTCCCCCAACTTAGGAACTCCCTACCTCTGGCTGGCGTGTTTTGGTTTCCCGCGTTTACTAAAAATCAGCTGATATTTGGAGGAAAAGGGGCTGCCGTTTGCCAAATCAAACTAATTAATTAATTTACTGGGTAGACGAAGAGAATCTATAAACGTAACAATATATATATATATATATATATATAATATATATTTATATATATATTACATGTATGATTAATGTACTCATATATTCATATATATATATATATATATATATCTATAATCTATATATATATATAATTAATATATAATATAATAATATATATATATGAATATATCATCCAATAAGAGGTCGAGGCTAGGTTCCCCCATCATGTTAACGTTGAAGATTCAATACAATCTCAATACATTGGGTTTTTCTTTTATTTGTTGCCAACGTTACAAGACTATGGTCTAATTTTTCAAGGCTATTAAAAACAAAAATACCGTAAAATTGCAAACTTGTCCCAGCAAGATTAACATATATTATTACATATAATAAGCACCTGCTTACTTGTATATAACAATTTATGTTAATCTTCCTGAAGAAGTTTGTAATTTATGTGATTTTTAGTGTTTTTTTTTTTTTTTTTTTTTTTTATAGCCTTGAAAATGAGATCAAAGTCTTGAACGTGGCAACCACTAAGGGAACCTAATGTATTGAGCTGTTTTGCCTCTTCACCCGAATATATATATATATATATATATATAATATATATATATATATATATATATATATATTTATATATATATATATATATATATATATATGTGTGTGTGTGTGTGTGTGTGTGTGTGTGTGTGTGAGTGTGTGTGTGTGTGTCTACATACAAACATACATATATACATACAATAACTCTAACACTCACACAGATGTTCTGTGCGTTAATACAATTACTAACAGGACCTCATTGAAACTGGATGGTATCGAGCGGAGATATTTATTAATAAAAGTTACGAGCTTTCCTGGACTAAGAGTCCACATTGTCAAGTATCTGTGGAATGACCGGAGACGTTTTTGCGTTTCTTTTCTATTGCTGAATGTTGCCTGCCATTACATTATTTGGACCTGTTATGAAGGTATTCTCCCCAATCAGTCCGACTGTTTTGTTTGTGTTCCCGTACAAAAAATTCATATTTTTCAAATATTTTGTGGTCTTTTACCCGAACATAGCTTGGTGACTACTGACGTCTGATTATAGTGCCTTATGTTTTGTATATGTTGTTTACTTCGTTATTTGCATGATTGGACTTCATCTTGACCTGACTTGATTATAAACTGACTCAAGTAAGTCCTCCCTACTTTGGTGCATAATTCCAACTTAAATTATACATACCACTTCTGATGGCTTGGTTCAACACCACACTATACACAATTTCATCTTAACAAATAGTATTCATAAAACACAATACTAAGTCCACAAAAGGTGGAATAGGATCCAACTTCAATAGGTGTGCAAAGTCATTTCAAGGGGACAAAGAAAATACCATGAAAAAACTTTAATCTTAATACATAAGCCTCAGACAGAAATAATACCTGAACCTCAATAATGCAACAATCAATTATTAAAAACACTCACGCTTAAATTCCTGCAAAAGAAAACAATTACACCATTAGATACAGGACTTCAACACATACATACAAAAAGGGGAGAGGGTCCAGAATGGAGGAGGCAAGCGAAAAGTAAGAATGTCCTGACAAATACACTCTAATTCCTGAAGGCTCCTTAAAATGCAAATTGATTAACTACTCTCCACGTCTGGAGAGCAAATCCGAGTGGCAGGGAAAATTGGTTCCCAGTTAATTATGGTGGTTGGCTGGATCCCACAATGACCACTCAAAACGTCAGCCGTGATCATAATAAAATATAAGTATAAATATTATTACCTTGGGGACAGAGGTCCCCTTGGCTTTTACTGAACCAAGGATGCAGTGCACAAAGTGATGAATATGATATCAATGCCGCAGGGCAAGATAAGCCAATGGGAGCTTAACCAGCGTCCAGTAGCAACTTTCAAATATTGTGAGGAATCAATCTAGCAGCAACAGAATCACCCTTCAAGGTTGAGGGTTCAGAAACACGGACTCGCAACATTTCTTTTTCTTTTCTTATTATTGTGGACCCCTTAGAATAGTATATACTCTCGCGATAGAGAGTTTTTCCCAACAATCAATTAATTTTTATCACATTACTGTGATTTATATAAAGGAGCGTTAAGTTACAAATGTGGTTTAATAAACAATTCGCTCTACCTCGGGAAATGATTATAATATATATAATAATATATATAATATATATATATATATATATATATTATCTATATGATATTATCATAAGTTCTCGTGTTCAGCGGTTCGAGCCCGTGAGGCGACGAACTACTACTTATCAACTAGAAATTCCCCCAAGGTAGGGCGAATTGGATCTAAACGACAATTTGTAGCATCAATGCTTTATAGAGACTGTTTGTGATATAGTATACTACTATATATATATATATATATATTATAGGTATATATATAGTATATGTACCCTACAATTTAGAACATACAATCCATATATATATATACCATACATAAAAATTAAAATAAATATATATTTTTTTATTAAATAATATACATATATATATATATATATATATATATATATATATATATATATATATATATATATATCAATTCTAGTCACAGGCCTCCTTAAGAAACCAGTGAAATGGTTATATTATTTGTAAAATAGCCTCATTATTCACATATATACTTTAAACTATTATCTAAAACACTTTAATGTAATTTCAAAGTCATCTTGCAACATTATCCTTAAAAAATATATTAGCAGATGCTCGCTATTGCTCGCATTTGCTAGTTCCCATATTTGTTTCATGCCCATAACCATACCTATACCCATATCTGTAACATACCCATACTCATACCCAAATCTGTACCACACGCATACCCACACCTATACCTATACCAAGATCTATTCCATACCTATACCTATACCCATATCTGTACCATACCCATAACCATACCATACCCATAACTGTACCCGTACTCATACCCATAACCATATCCTTACCATACCCATACCCATTCTGTGCTATAATCATATCCTTACCATACCCATTCTGTGCCATAACCATACCTGTACCATACCCATATCCATACCCATACCCATTCTGCACCATACCCATACCTGAACCATACCCATACCAATTCCATATCCATACCCATATCCATACCCATTTCCATGTCCATACCCATACCCATATCTACCATACCCTTACCTATACCCATACCCATACCCATACCATGCCCATACCCATATCCATATCTTTATCAATACCCATACTCATACCCATATGTTTACCATGCCGATACCAATACTGGAGAAACACCCACCGGATAATAACGTCTTCTTAAATCTTGAAGACTCCAGGATCCAGGGCGCCACACACACACACACACCACACACACTCACACACACACATACACACTCACACACACACACACACACACCACACACACACACTCACACAAAGGTAGCCAAGGAAATCAATACAATAACAATAATAATAATAATGATAATATTAAAAAAAACCGTAGAATTTTACGACTTTTATACAGATTCACTTTATCGAAATCGCATTACCAAAAACATTGTTGACTATAGGCAAATAAATGTAAAATAACAAGATGAATTCGGTGCTTTTTCCTTAAAACATTTTCCCGCCCAGGAACGGCTTATTCTTAGGAAGTCCTATGTTAGGACTTCTTACGTGAATATTAAGGTCATCAGTTTCCAAGTTAGCTGCGTTGACCTAAACATAACGTTCACAATTGCAACCGGAAATCATAAGTAATATTTAGCAGTGCATCACCGTAAGCATACGTAGCATTGTCGGATATCCCGTTTTCATTGTATTTTAGATGATGTGTTCACTAAAAAGTTTCCTAGAGAATCTGGGAAAGTATTTTAAGGAAAAAGGACCGAATTAATATTGTTTTTTTGAGTCTATTTCCTTACAGTTAATGTTTTTGAATATTCAATTATTATTATTATTATTATTATTATTATTATTATTATTATTAATTATTATTATTATTATTATTATTATTGTTATTATTATTATTATTCAGAAGAAGAAGAACCCTTTTAAATGAAACAAGCCCACTCAAGGGGCCACTGACTTGAAATTCAAGCTTCCAAAGAATGTGGTGTTCATTCCAAGAAGTAACAGGAGGTAATAGGAAACTATAGAATTGCGTTGCTTATGAATTACTATTCAAGGGTTTTAATTCCAAAAAATTCTTTTTCATTATGGCATTGAATTACGTTGTCATTATTACTATGGCATAAAAACTAAATGGTAATTATGCCATAAGGTTTCATGTGTTTAAAATGCCACTTCTAATAAACACCATATTCTTTGCAGCTTCAATTTCAAGTCAATGAATACGATTCATCTTCTGAACACTAATAATAACTACTTTTTAAAATAAAATTTCATTGTATTTTATCGTTTATTTATATTTACTTATAATTCAGCTGTTCTGTTCTAAAAACCTATCTCTTCTCTCTGTGTTTTCTATTCCTTTGTGCTACTTCTTTCAAATGAACACCATATTCTTTTGAAGCTTGAATTTCAATTCAGTGGCCCGTGTGGTGGGCTTGTTCCATATGAATAGGGTTCGTCCTCTGAATAATAATAATAATAATATAATAATAATAATAATAATAATAATAGGTTCCAGAGATTTTCAAGCAATATTACATATAAGGGGATTCATTTATAATTTACATTATTTACCGGATAGCTAAGATCAACAGTAAGTAGAATGCCATAGTGGATATAACAAGCTAAGTTTCCTCTCCTAAACGGTTGCAACGATATATATATATATATAATATATATATATATATATATATATATATATATATAATATATATATATATATATATATATCATCAGTCATTGCTAGTCCACTGCAGGACAAAGGGCTCAGACATGTCCTTCCACTCTCGTTCAGTGTCCTCTCCTAAACGGTTGCAACACACACACACACACACACACACACACACACACACACATATATATATATATATATCTATATATATATATATATATATATATATATATATATATATATATATAGATAATATCAGCCCATTGCTAGTCCACTGCAGGACAAAGGGCTCAGACATGTCTTTCCACTCCTGTCTGTTTAGGTCTTTCTATGCCAGTCTACAACCGCAAATTTTCTTAGATCATCAGTCCATCTTCTTCTCTTCCTTCCCCTGCTTCGTTTGCAATCTCTAGGGACCCATTCTTTTATTAATTTTGTCCATCTATTATCTGACATTCTCATTATATGTCCTGCCCACGTCCATTTCTTTTTCTTACTTGTTGTTAGAATATCCTCTACTTTAGTTTGCTTTTGTATCCATGTTGCTCTTTTTCTGTCTCTTAGTGTTATTCCCATCATTATTCTTTCCATAGCTCTTTGAGTTGTAACTAGCTCATGCTCTAAGGCTTCAGTAAGGCTCCAAGTTTCTGATGCATAAGTTAATACTGGTACGACCATCTGATTAAATACTTTTCTTTTTAGAGAAAGTGGCATTTTACTTTTCATAATCTCATTTTGTTTACCAAAAGCTCTCCATCCCATGCTTATCTTTCTTTTAATTTCGGTCTCATGTCCTGGGTAAACACTTACTGTCTGGCCTAAATACGTATATTCATAAACAATCTCTAGAGGTTCGTCCATAATCCTATTTGTTGTGTCTCTACATTTTCATTGAACATTATTATGTTTTACTCATATTCATTTCAGTCCTACATTTCTGCTTCCTCTATTCAAATCTTCTATCATCTTTTGTAATTCCTCCCCTGATTCACTGAATAGAACTATGTCATCTGCAAATCTTAAGTTGTTTAGGTATTCCCCATTATTGTTAATTCCTACATTTTCCCAACCTAAATTCTTAAAAACTTCTAGGCACGCTGTGAAAGATTTATGAGAGATGGAGTCTCTCTGTCTAACTCCTTTCTCAGTCAGAAATTTCTCACTGTTTGTAGTTTTAGGATTTATTTTTTTCTAAAAAGAAACAAAAATTAAACAGTAGGGGAACAATTCTGCATAAAGCTTTAACACTTCTTCATTCCCTCAACCACTCGTGCCAAAATAGAAAACTGTCATCAGGCTACTCATTCAGAGAAATCTCAAGAGAGCCTATCAGCTAATACTACCCGTATAGATATCTTCAAGTATTCTAACATAAGATTCGTCTATTCCTTGCTTTTGAAGGGCTTTCATTATTGCTGAAGTTTTGACAGAATCAAAAGCTTCCTCATAGTCTACAAATGCCATACATAGTGGCTTGTCATACTCGGTTGATTTTTCCTTTAGCTGGTTAATTACATGATAATGGTCAGTTGTTGAATACCCGCTTCTAAAGCCTACCTGCTCTCTTGGTTGATTAAAGTCTAGTTGCCCTTCTATTCGGCCTAATATGAGCTTTGTAAATATTTCATATATTACTGAGAGTAAACTTATTGGACGGTAATTTTTCAGGTCTTTTGTTCTCCCTTTTTGTGAATTAATATCATGATATAAAGTTTTCTAAGCTGTAGGCATAGAGCATTCTTGCAAACATTTTGTGTAAAGTTCAGCGAGTTTTATTATTATGAAATCTCCTCCATCTATTATTAAATCAATTGTTAGGCCATCTTCTCCTGATGCTTTGTTTCTTTTCATGCCTTTTAATGCTTTATTTACTTCTCCTACTGCTACTTTTGGTAGAGGCTCAGGTGTTTCATTATTTATATTGACAAAGTTATTTCTTATATCACTATTGTACCGAATTATATAGAAATCCTCAGCAACTTTTATCACTCCATCTCTTTTGTTGATAATATTTCCATTTTCATCCTTTAAAGCAAATATCTGTAGCGTCCTGTTCCAAGTCTTCTTTTCATCAACTTGATGCTTCTTCCTTTCATTAGTGTTACCTTAATTTTGGTCTGATTATGTTTGCGAACATCTTGGTTTTTAATTTGTTTATTGTTTTGGACTGTTCTGCTAGTTTTATTTCATTTCTCTTGGATTTTACCGTCATTCCCAATCTTTCCTTTATTAAGTCTTTGGTATTTTCCGATAGTTTTCCTTGATCTTGTTTAGAAACTTTTCCACCTATCTCTTGTGCTGATTCTGATACAAATTGAGTCAAGTTACTATTCATTTCTTCTTTACGTGCTTCCATTTACTCATGTAGCTAGGAGTACCTATTTTGTATTGTTAAACTAAACTCATCAGAATTTTCTCTTATTACAGGAGTATCTATTTTCTTTCTAAAAATTAGTTTTCGCTTTCTTTCCTTAGATCTAGACTAATTTTACTTCTCACCATTCTGTGGTCGCTTGACTTTAACTCGTTTAACACTGTCACATCTTTAACTAAATTGACTTTTTAACTGAAAATAAAATCTATTTCGTTTTTCGTTTCTTCGTTTGGGCTTCTCCATGTCCATTTTCCATTTTCCTTTCTATAAAAAAAGGTGTTCATGATTTTTAGACTGCTTCTTTCAGCGAATTCTACAAGCATGTCTCCTGTGTCATTTCTTGTGCCTACTCCGAATTTACCTACAGCTGATCTCCTCTCTTCTTTTGACCTACTTTAGCATTGAAATCACCCAAAACAAATATATATTGAGTCATATGTTTTTTCAAAGATGTCTCCAGATCTTCATAAAAAAAATTCGATTTATTCCTCTGTATGGGATGTTGGTGCTTACGTTTGAGTGATCTTCATTTATACTTCTTATTTAGTTTGATAATCAATCCTGCAATTCTACCACTAATACTATAAAATATTCTTCCATGTGACCTGCAAGAATTTTATTAATAAGAAAACCCACTCCATTTTCTTTGTTCCATTTTTGTCCTCCGAAGCAAAATATATGACCCTCTTTCAACTCTACATAAGATCCCCCAGCTCTTCTAATGTCACTCAATCCTATTATATCCAAATTTATTTCATTCATCTCTTCTAGTAAC
>NC_061093.1:15179351-15181851 GCF_015104395.2 Macrobrachium nipponense | reverse complement strand
TTCGCCACTCCTGTCTAATATTTACATGGAATGTTTTGAATCTACACTTATCCCATGAAATCCATTGTCCAAGGTGTTTTAGGTTAGATATGTAGATGATTCTTTTTGTATGCAAGAAAATGTAAATATCCCTGATTTCCTGCATGCATTTAAAAATCTAGTACCATCCATAAAATTCACAATGGAATATGAAGAAAATAGTCGTACCTTTTTATTTTATATGCCAAGCACTAGGGCAACTAAGGCCATTCAGCGCTGAAACGGAAATTGACAGTAAAACGTCTGAAAGGTGTTACAGGAGGGAAATCTCCCAGTTGCACTATGAAGCAACTGTTAAGAGAGAGTGGACAGTAATATGGAAGAAAGGGAATACGAACGGAGGTACAGTAAAAGGAATGAAAGTAGTTGCAGTTAAGGGCCGAAGGAACGCTGCTAAGAACCTTAAATAATGCCCACATTGTACCGAATGAGGTGCACTGACGGCACAACCTTCTTACGGAGGAAAATAATTGAATACCATTTTTGGATGTCTTAGTTATTAGAAATAACTCCAATTTTAATTTTAAAGTATATATGAAACCCACGAATAGCTTGTCATATATTCCTTTTTACCTTAACCATGCTAAACAAATTAAGATGTCAACATTTTCCAGTATGTAGGTATCTCAGAGCTCTGAAGAGTCCTGAATTTCTAGAAGATGAGTTTTAAATTATTAATAAAATAGGGAATTCATTAATTTACCCTCCATATATTTTGGAACTTTGTAAAAATAAAGCAAGAAAGATGTATTACAATCCAACCAGTATTAGCAAAGAATTTAAAAATATTTTCTGTGTACCATTTCATTCCTGCTGTACCTATTTTAAAAACTATTGATATTAACTTAGTATTAAATATAATAATATTTTGAGAAATAAACTAATCTAGGATAGCCCTCTAAATTAATACAATATTGTATAAAGTATTCTTTGTTAAGAATGTAATAAGATTTATATCGGGCAAACATCGAAAGAACTAAAGGTAAGATACTCTCAGCACAAATATACCATATCAAGAGGATTAACAAAAAATGGCATTGCAGATCATTGGCTTAAGACAGTCCATGCTATTAACAGGGATAATTTCTCGATAATATGCATGGACAAAGACCACTGCAAAAGGAATCTGTTGGAGTCTATTTTTATTGTAGCCACATCAACAAGGAATATAAATCTCCATTCTGGATTATACCACGATCCTCTTTCCTTGTCTCTTTTGCTTAAAGAACACGCCACCCAGATTAACAAACTTTGTCCCTCTTTCGGTTTTTGTATATAAAGGTCTGTCAACTTGTATTATAATCAGTGTGAACTTGAAAATGTAGAATAAACTAAGAGTGTACTTGTTCTAAGTCCCCAGTTTTCTCTCGCCTTTCTACTGTGGATTTAAGGATATATATATAAATACATACATATATACATACATACATATATATATATATATATATATATATATATATATATATATATATATATATATATATATATATATATTCTACCATCAGTAACTTTGTCCGCTCTATCCCATTCCTTGACATGGCGCTACTTTGAATTGTTGAAACCAAAACGCGATCATTTTTGTACACTATTTTCTTACAAGAAAATCTTGACCCTTTTCTTCTACAAACGAACACTTTTAGAGAAGACGGCCGACCTTTCATCATTCATCACTATTTTTACACTACCGTCAGCAACGCTCATGTGCGCGCTCACCATTTGTTCGGCTTTCTTTCGGCGTAGCGTGTCCGATGGTCAGCGATGCAAATAGGTGGTGTCCTAATGTAGGTTCTGTCCGTCAGAGATTGACAGAGTCATCAGCTCTGACGCTCCTGCTACTGGCTGGCTGGGGCATTTTCCTCTTTCTTTTTTTATCTTTTTTCGCTGATTGAGTGGGCGGGGGTTTGTTTCTTGTTCCGACGGGGGTCATTTGTGTAGGGTAACAGTTACGGAACTCACATCTTTCGCTTTATATATAAAATTATACACACACACACACACACACACACCACACACACATATATATATATATATATATATATATAATATATTTATATATTTCATTTATATTTATATATAGCAGCTTCGCAATACGATGAGGTAAAGTTCCAAATAAAATCCAAGTGGTCAAGAGACTCATAAAGAAAATATACATAAATCAACATATTCTGACAAAGAAAATGAATAAGGTGAACATTGTGAATATCCTAATTGATGCAATAGGAAAAAAAATGCCAAAAGCATGCAAACTGCGTAAGGTGTGGTATAGCATAGTTAATGCACAAAACCTGATCAGAAAATGTTCTGCATGCAACATTCCGACGCATCCTCAATGTGCTGAAGTTATGCAAGATATGAGAAAAGATACCAGAATATTTTGCTCAACATGTCTATCATGGATAGACAATATTATTAAATCAAGACTGAATGTACAAATCGTTGTGGATGAAAAAGAAGAGGAAGA
>NC_061093.1:15141851-15174351 GCF_015104395.2 Macrobrachium nipponense | reverse complement strand
AGAATGAACTACTTTCTTTAACAAAATAGCAGGAATTCCATCAGGCCCTGCAGCAGCTCCATTTTTAATTTCATTAATAGCCTGCACAATATCAGCTTCATTAATATCTATGTCAGCTAAATATTCACTATTTTCATCCCTTACTTCTATATCATTATCTTCATTATCTATTCTAGGTGAATTCTCTCTTATATCGTTCTGCCAGTATGTTGCAAATTTCCTTTTTTTTCATTCGTTAATCTCCCTTCAATTCTCAGAGGGCCTATTTCTATTCTTCTTTTATTCATCTTCTTCGCATATGAGTATAATAGTTTGGGGTTTTGCGTTGATATTTAATAGGGTTTTTTCTTCCAAGTCCCGTTTTTCATTTTCTTTTGATTGTATAATCTTTTGTTCTGCATTTCTATCTTACTTTTTAGTTTTCTATAACTTTCCATGCATTTTTTTTTCTTTTCTTTGCAAGACCTTTTTTCCACTTTCTGATTTTCTGGAACAAGATCCTTCTGTCTCTTGGAGTATGCCATGAATGATGTTTACTTTTCTTCTTCGGTATATATTTTTCCACTATTTTCTCCAATATTTATATAATATCTCCGTATTTACCCTTATGTGTCATCACTTACGAAATGTTATCCCAATCTTTGTTTAAATTTCTTCATTAATTTCTGACCATTTTATATTTTTACTGTAGAAGTTGTATTTTCCATATCCTTCCCACTTTTTCATTTCTTGCTTATCTCTATTTTCACTTGCTTTGGAATGAACTGTTTAATTCTATGACATTATGGTCTGAAATACTCGCATTATAAACTATTATTTCTTTAACATAATTCATCTCGTTCACAAATACTAGTCTAAAGTATTTTCCTTTCTTGTTGGCATGTGATTTATTTGTTGAATGTTGTATTCTAGTAGCATATCTAATAGCTTTTCAAATTGCCTCTTATCTTCTGCACTACTATTACTCTCTTTTTATATTTATATGTACAACCCACAATCCTATTCGTTCTTTCCATTTACGAAAGGAAAGTTGAAGTCACCAGATAGGAGAATAGTCCAGTCCTTGTGATTTCTCATATATCATCCAATTTTTCAATTATTAAGTCAAACTCTTTAGTATTAGGAGGTCTATATATTACTATGTTCATAAATTTTTCAGATTCAAATTCTACCGCTATTGGTTCACATTCTGAGTTACTATATTTCTCATATATTTTTCCTTGTTTTTTGTCTTTCCCATATATTGCGGTTCCCCCTTGATTCCTATTTTTTCTATCTGATCTATAAGTTTGGAACCCGCCTTTTTATTTGATCATCATTCCCAGTCTCTTGGAATACCATGGTTTCACTTATATTCATTATATCTATTTTCTTTTCATTTTGGGTTAGTTCTTCTAAGTACTCTATTTTTCTTTTTGAGTTACTCGTAACTAAACCCTGCGCATTCATCACTATGATGGTTTGCGTGTTTTCTCCTTCATTTAATACTGGTAGTAATAAGGATTTTCCCATGTCTCTTTCCTGTTCTGGTATGTTGTTCTTTTTTTTCATTTCCAGAAATTCTGACATTAAAAAATCCAACTTTTCCATAATATTTGATCTTCCTTCATCATAATTATTCATTTTGTGTCTGAATCTGCAATTTTCTCCGTTTCTGCAATATCCTCTTGCATAATAAATACAGTTATTATCTTCTTGAGTAGAATTTCGGAGCTGATGCTTTGAAATTTTTTTGCTGACACCTCTGCATATCTCATTGGTGGTTTGCTTTTCTCTTTTACCTGATATTCTTGATTTCTCTCTTATTTGTTTCTTTCTTATTTTGGATTTTATTACTTGGTTGGTTATTTATTTGATTATGATTCATGGCTACAGGGTGCATATATTTGCATTTTTGTCGAACTTACATCCTTTTTCCTTCTTTTAGGTTTTTACATATTTTTGGATGCAGATCTCTGCAATCATCCCCATATCCATCTAAGTATGCACATTTACCATATATTTCATAGTTTTGACATATCTTAGGATGTTTGTAGTAACATCTTTCTCCAAATCTGCAATTCCCTCTTTTCAAAAGGTTGCAGATTTTGTCTTTCTTGTCTATTTTTTCCTCTTTCCCGTCATTGTGTAGATCTGGGTAGAGCCTCTTCGGGATTTGCTTTTCTGTTGTCATATCGTAATTTATTTCTTCGTAGGTATGCTGCTTTATTGCCTCATATGTAGTATCAATGAGTATCTCTGCATCCATACTTTATCTTGTTCTTTGTTTTTCCTTATTTTTTTCTGTCATTTCATTTTTGTTTACTTCTCTTCCGTTTTCCTCTTCTTCTTTTTCTTCTTCTTCTTCCTCTTCCTCTTCTTCTTCATCCTCAACTATTTGTACATTCAATCTTGATTTAATAACATTGTCTATCCATGATAGACATGTTGAACAAAAAATTCTTGTATCTTTTCTCAAATCTTGTATTACCTCAGCACACTGTGGATGGGTCGGAATGTTGCATGCAGCACATTTTCTGATTAGGTTTTGTGGATTGACTATGCTATACCAAACCTTACACAGTTTGCATGCTTTTGGCATTCTTTTTCTAATGCATCAATTAGGATATTCACAAGATTCACCTTATCATTTTCTTTGTCGGAATATGTTGGTTTATGTATATTTTCTTTTATGAGTCTCTTGACCACTTGGATTTTATTTGGAACTTCTTCAATTATTTTCAAGATGTTTTCATTAGATTTGTTCCAGTTTGAAGGATTATATCCTTCTAATATATCTATGAATGCTTTTGTATCTTTTTGGTTAGGACTGTTGCTGATTTCATAGATGAGAAATGCCAGTTCCCTTCCTGCTACCTCATCGTATTGCGAATCTGCTAAACACGCCAAATTACGCCACCTCTTCCCGCAGTTGGAACTTACTGCCATCTTGTTCTGATTTATAGTATTACACTTGATAAACTAACTTAGAAGACGCTTTATCCTACTATTTTCACACTAATCTTATCACCGATAGTTCACGAACACTTCTAGATATTTCTCAAATTCTAGTCGTATGTTAAACTTGTGATATCTGTTGATTAATCTGACTTCACGCGGGTACGTCTCACCAAGCAAGATGGCTACTACGAGAGAGGGAGAGAGAGAGAGAGAGAGAGAGAGAGATAGAGAGTGAGTTACAAGGAGTTACAAGGATTGGGATGTCTCAAAGACTTGTTAGTCCATCCGAGGAGACATCGTGTAGGAGCAGGTTTTACTGTGCATTCTTAGTGTCCTAGTGATTTTGCCTAGCTTTCTTTTAAACTCTTACACACTGTTGCTGTTTACAACTTCTGGTGGCAGTTTATTCCACGTGTCACATATCTTGTATGTAAAGAAGTTCCCACAATGGGATATGTCTTATCTTTTCAGTTCTAGTTTCCATCCATTATTTCTTGTCTGGTTTTCGTTTAATGTAAATAGGTTAGTGTCTACTTTTGTTATGCCTTTCAGTATTTTAAATGTTTCTATTAGTTGTCATTGCAATCGTCGTGTTTCTAAGCCATACATGTTCAGGTTCCCTAGTCGTCGCCGGTAACCTATTTGCCCGATGGATGGAATTAACTTTGTGGCTCTTGCTTGTACCCCTTGTAATCTATTTATGTCTTTTCTTAGTGTTGGTGACCAAAACTGTACGGCATATTCAAGATGGGGTCTAATTATTGATGTGTAGAGCTGCAGCACCGTTTCCTTGTTTCTGTATTTGAACTACCTCTTTATGTATTCCACTAGTTTCTGTGCCTTCTTTTCAGCTTTTATGCACTGTTTTGTGGATTTTAAGTCCTTGGTAATAATAAGTCCAAGGTCCTCCTCTTGTTCTACACTATTTATGCCATTCTCAAGCAGCATGTAGCTGGCATGAGGGTTGTTTGTTCCTATTTTTAACACTTTACACTTATCTACGTTAAAAGGCTTTTGCCACTTTTTTTTTACCACTCTCCTATTTTCATTAGATCATTTCTTAAACTTTCCTATGCATCTGGGTCTGCTGCATTTACACCTAGTTTGGTGTCATCTGCAAATTTGGCTATCCTGCTAGTTAAACCTACATCAGTGTCATTAATGTAAATAAAAAAAACAAGAGAGGGCCAAGGACAGAACCCTGGGAACTCCACTTGTTATATCTGCACATTCTGATTCTTCACCATTTATTACGACTCTCTGTTTTCTATAAGTTAGCCAGTCTTCGACCTAGTCTGCTGTTTCGCCTACAATTCCTAAAGCTGTAACTTTTGTCCTCAATTTCTTGTGTGGGCCTTTGTCAAAGGCCTTTTGGAAATCCAAGTAGAGTATATCTATTGCTGCACTACCCTCGTAAATACCAAACATGTTATTAAAAAGCTCCAAGAGGTTTGATAGGGAGGATCTGTTTTGTCTGAAACCGTGTTGGCTGTTTAACAAAATGTTTCTACCTATGTGATCCACAATTTGATCTGCAATTATGGACTCAAAAATCTTACAAACGACCGACGTTAGACAGATTGGTCTATAATTTCCCGGCACTTCTCTTGGACATTTTTTGTAAACTGAGGGCACATTACTTAGTTTCCATCCTTTTGGTGCTTTACTTTGTTCTGCACTTTTTCTGTAGAGTTTATATAGGTGAGGAATTATCTCTTCTTTTAGCTCTTTAATTTCTCTTGGATGAAACCCATCCGGGCCAGGAGATTTGAACTTGTTGTTTGTCTATTTTATTTTTAATGTCCTCTTCTGTAAATATTATTTTGTCCAACGGTTCTGCCCCTTCATATTTAATAGCAGATTCCGATATTGAGGTAGTGTCTTCAATTGTGAATATATTAGTAAAAACATATTCAATAATTCTGCTTTTTCCAAGTCTGAGTTCAACAGGTTAGCTCTATTGTCCCTTAGGGGACTTATGCTATTTTTTATTGGTTTCCTACTATTAACATGCGCAAAGAATTCTTTTGGGGTTTCTTTACAATCTGATGCAACTCTCTTATCTTCATTTATCTTTGCATTTCTTACTAATTTATCCACCAATCTACAGAGTTCTTTATGCATGCTTGCTTCTTCTTGTGTTGGGTATGGGTTCATTGATTTGTGCAATCTGTCTCTTTCTCTTATCTTATTTTTAATTTCTCTGTTGAACCATTTTGGCTGAGGGTTGCCATTTGTTAGTATTTTCCTTAATGGATACATCTAGAGCGTTTTTCTGTGTATTCCTCGTGAAAGGCTTCCCAGTGTTTATCTATGCCTGTGTTCTCGTTGTACACTAGATTTTTAACGTACTCCTTTAGCTTTTTTAGGTCTTGTTGACGGTAGTCTAATCTCATTGATATCTTCTCTTTTTTTTATGTTGAACATTAATTTGAAATGAAGTAATTTTATGGTCGCTTTTGCCTAGATTTGCACCTACTGAAAGGTCAGATACTAGATTATCTTCCGTTGATAGGACGATGTCTAATATGTTGTTTCCTCTAGTGGGTTTGTCAACTCATTGGTGGAGGAATTCAATTTTTACAAAATCTAAAAGTCTTTCTTTCTACGTTTGATGGGGAGGTCATCGTATCCTAATGTACTGTTGCATTGAAATCTCCCTTTATTATGGAGAGTTTGTTGTTTATCTCTTGTCCTAGTAGTGCATACAGCTCCTCATCGGACGTTTGTGATTGGTGGGGAGGTCTATACACTAGTATTAGAGTTATTTTCCTCCCTAGGCTGTTTGTATGGATGCCAATCACTTCTTGCATGGTTGTAATTTTACACTCTATTGGACTGAGGTGGTTCTTGGCATATAACATAACGTCTCCACTTTTTTTTTTTTTTTATTGAGTCTATCTTTTTTCAACAATTAATATCCAGGTATCCGGCACTCTCCTACGAAGTCTCTTGTTGCCCCTTGTATCCAATGCTTTGAAGAGATCTACTTTGTTCCGTATTGATTGTGCTTTAAACTGCGCCACTCTGAGGAACTGTTGAAATAAGTTCTTTTGAAACAGACAGACAGATATGGAAAGAGAGAGAGAGAGAGAGAGAGAGAGAGAGAGAGTAGATGAGTGGTTCGAGAGAGAGAGAGAGAGAGAGAGAGAGAGAGAGAGAGAGAGAGAGAGAGAGTAGATGAGGTGGTTCGTTTGACACAAAAAGCTAATTTTGAAACACGACAAAGTTTTCTCGGTGATTTCATATTCTGCGTAAATTCAAATAAAGAATTAATAGTTCTAGAATTACTGCATAGACTATTCACGACTATAATGTTAGTAAAGAGATTAGAAAACTCTAAGCATACGCAAGTGGAACATGAAATTCAACCACATTCAGAATATAGGGAGAAAAATGATTATCCAGCTCAAAGGAGAATTGTTTTATTTTCATCATTTTTTGTCATTCATATTGGGGAAAATCTCCTTTACAATATAGTAATTGAAACAGGGAAGAGATTATCCTGTTATTTCGTGAATACAGCTTTTGATAATCCACAAGGCCTTTTTAATTATTTATTGTTAAGATGTAAGTAATAGTTTTTCAACACAAACTTAACTGTTTAATAACTTATGGTCTAGGAATATTTTTAAAGTTATATTACATTAACTATTTAACAATATCAAGTAAGCCCTTTCGCATAACCTTCCAACAACCCTCTTTCAAGGTTGGATCTATCATGCAAATCTGCTTTGTAAGATTCTTCATCACGTATTATCAAAAATTGTTTGCTTGTTGAAAGCTGCCACTGCCTCCTTTTTCCAAGCTGGTTTATTTTATATATTTACAAATGATTGGATTAACTTTTTTCTAATCTTTATTCAGCATCACATCATCTAAGAATGATTTCGATTCGTCAATCCTCGAAGCATCTTTAGTGGTCTGGGGCCCCTCGAGTCAATTTTCTTATTTCTGTTCATTTGAACTCACCATCACATTATCTAGGATTTTTACCGATTCGTCAGTTCTGAAAGCATCCCTCTCCATTTTCCAAGTGAGTGCAATTTCTGCATACTTTATTTTTCAACCTAAATCTACTGGCATCTAGGACTGGAACCGATTCTTCAATCCCTGAAGCATCCTAATCATGTTAGGATCCCACTGGGCCGCGCCTTGATTCGTAAGTGTCCCGATGAGCTCGCTGGTTCCACTGACGTGATCTTGCAGGATCGAGTGGTTTTCAGCTGCTTCGTACGTCCTTCTCTCAAGACGCTCCTGCAGCTCGTCTATCTCCCCCTCCCGCCGAAGGACTTCGTGGAACAAGTACGTGGTTTGGGATGAACGTCTCTTGAGCTCCTCCGCGAGCCTCTTGTTGGTAACAAAAGGATCTTCTTCTCTGGAAAGAGTTAAGGAATAGGTTGCTGTGGTGTTTCGACCTCTCTTGAAAATGTTTCTAGATTTTGTTCTCGTCTACAAGTTGTTTATCTTATATATATATATATATATATATATATATATATATATATATATATATATATATATATATATATATATATATATATAAAGTTCACTTAAGCCACTCAAAAGCTTTTGCTGTGAAAATTTCTTGATGATGATTGATAAAATATATGATCTAAAAAGGAAGCTATGAAAGACATGCACAGGATAGATTGAAATTTAAGATGTCTATTATTATTATTATTATTATTATTATTAATAATAATTATTATTATTATTATTATTATTTATTATTATTATTATTATTATTATTATTATTATTATTATTATTATTATTATTATTATTCATTATTATTATTATTAATTATTATTAATTGATTATTATTATTAATTATTATTCATTATTAATTATTATTATTCGGTTAATTTGGAACAAGTCCCCACCAAGAAGGGCCCAACTGACTTGAAGTTCAAGCTTTCAAAGAATATGGTGTTCAATTGAAAGAAGTACAGAAAATAAGAAGAAAATACAGGAGATGAGTTATTCGAAAAAAAAAAAATCAATAAATGAACAGATAAAAATATAAGTAAATTATTGAAATACAAGAAGAATTGTTTCTGGGCACTAATGCTTTGCATCTTCGCCTGAGCTTTCGAGATCCCAGTTACTCGACATCCTCAGGGAGAATATTCCGGAGTCTAACGGTGTCGTCTCTTACCTGCTGGGGCTCATCGTCATTGGGTCGTTGCCTTGTGGAAACGGTGACGTAGAACAGCTGAGTTTTGATGCCCAGTTATCCGCCGAACTTGATGAAAATCCCACATGGTCAGTCCAGTGTTGTGGCGCATGGGAGCTACCTGTCAGACAGTGAAAAATTGAAGAGTGATTTGGCCTGTGTTTTTAATTCATATATTAATATTTTCTTTCATTGGGCGTGTCTTAAAGTAGCATAAAGTGACTTACAGAGGCCTTGGGTTTTTATTTATTATTATTATTCGACGAATTTAGCCCTGTCTTGACCAAGTTTAGGTATCTGTGGTGTCATATATTCACAGAAACTAACCTGAATCAAGTAATGCATAGAATACAAATTCACCTCTGTCTATCTATACTATATATATATATATATATATATATATATATATATATATATATATATATATACATATATATGTATGTATGTATATACGTATTTAGATATATATATTTGTCAGTATCACACATGAAGTTTTATGAAGTTTTATACAAATTCAGATATTATGTCAAAAACAAATTAATATCTAATTCACTTTCGAAGTAGAGGCCCTAAATTATGTTTAATATATATATATATATATATATATATAATATATATATGGGTATTAATTAATATAATTACTAATATATTATAGTATATTAAATAGTTTTATTTTAACTATGATGTAACTATTGGTTGCCCAGGCCCCAATTATTATTATTATTATTATTATTATTATTATTATTATTATTATTATTATTATTATTTTATTATTATTATTATTATTAATTCAGAAGATGAACCGTATTCATATGGAACAAGCTTGCAGGGGCCACTGACTTGAAATTCAAGTTTCTAAAGTATGTGGAGTTCTTTTGAAAGAAGCAACAGACGATACTGGGAAATACAGAAAGAAGAGATTAAGTAAATTTTAAAAGTACAAGGAGAACCGTGTTAGGGTAGTCACGTATTGGATCTTCGGTTGAATTTTTTTAGATTATCCCAGAAGTTGTTATTGTACAGAGGACCCGGGTCCACTTAGCACTCAAGTGATGACATGGTTCACATTTAATTTTACTTTTCATTGTGAAAATATGAAACGAGTAAAAATGATATTCACAAGCTCTTCATTAACATTTGTTTGGGTTATGTTTTTACGCTTATAATGTCTTTGACAACTAGTAGAAGGCTTATCCCTTCAGTGGTGAAGAAGTTGTGCCTATTCCAGCTCTAGTAAATGTATCTTTAATACGACAGATATAAGTACGTATGAGAGGGATAAACTTCCTTCTTCGTGGCCTGGTAATGAACGTTACCTCGTTCTGATACCCCGGACGAGAGAGCGAATCTCGCCCGGCCGTCAGAACACCTTTTCTTCATTTTGAAGCGCTTCCAAAGTGCGAAGAATTCGAGAAGTTTAGAGGACATTATGGTTACTGACAATAACATACATCCCGTCGTTTTTCTAATGCCTTCTTAGATTGTTAATTCAGAGAATGAACCCTATTCTCATAGAACAAGATCACAGGCGGCCATTGGCTTCATGTTCAAGTTTTCGAAGAATATGGTGTTCATTAGGAAGAGGTAACAGAAGGTAACAGGTAATACAGACAGAAGAGATCAGTTATTTAAAAATAAGCGAATCAACAAATTAATGAATAAATAGATAAAAAATTTCTATACATTATCAAATAAAATAGGAGACTTGTTTTAGGGTAGTAATGCATTGCATCTTCGTGTGAACTTTTAGTACCAAGAGCACAACGTCCTCCCAGTATTGTGGATAGATTTATGAAGTGGAAGAATTGTGTCCCAAGAGAATACAGCTCATTGTAAAACTGACCTGGACTGTCGCCTCGCCACGAACAAAAGTCCCCATCCTCAGCCTCGCTAAAAGTAGACCCCTTGGACTTCTTGTCCTTTTTGGTTTGGTTGGTTCTGGGCATCGCTGATTCCTCCGCTGAGAATGAAGACCGCTGCTGCACTAAGCGTTGGGCTAACTCGCGCGGCGTTTATATAAACGCCTCGAGATCCTGTCAGCTGATTTTGACAGTTCGAAAACGTTCACGTCACGACCTTGTTGACGGAAACGTTGACCTTTAGTATTGTGTTTGTATCATCTGTTCATGAATTTGTTAATTTATCTTTCTTTTCTTTTGTTTGATAATAACTACTATGAGATTCAGGGCCTCTGTAACACGGTTTTTTCGCAATAACTTTTTATCTGGGCATTTCATAAATATAACGTTTATTCAGAATACATATTATATCAACACATAAATTTTGAGTGTATTCTGCACTACATAGGTTGAATAAATTTGGCACTTATAAAGTTAAAGTGACCTTTTTTGAAGACGGGCCAACTTACTCAGAGAAAAGGTTTCGAACGCACTCGTTACGTAACTTATGACATCATTTCTTCCCTCTTTCTCGATGGATGATTGGCTATACGTAACGAAGGCTAAACCTCTGGCAACAATGACATACAAATTTAAATACAAGCAAAGCAGTACACCTTTATGAACTCTGGAACCTTTCCACTGATAATTGTCATAATGAACAAACCAACAAAATATGTTATTAAATACAAAAACACTTCGATTATTAGTCTAACGCCCAAAATAAGTTTCCAAAGAAATTACAGTCTACTTTATAGGTCACAATCAGATTGACAAGATGTAGGGAATAGTTGGTAATTATCAAAAACATAGTAGACAAGCTTGATTTGATAACTGCTATATCCAATGTCAAGCAATTTTTATTTATTGGCTATCTACCTATTCACTGAAAAAAAGATAGCCGGTACCGTATATTGGCTTTAAACCTTCACCAATAATTATCGTCAGAATGGTGACTTCATGAGGCTCCACCCACTTTCGCCTCGTTATAATTCAGGATAACACTGAAGGCTACCATGGGCATTGTTGGATTAGAAAATTTAACTTCTGGCTATAAAAACTAATTTTTCGAGTAGTTGTAAGAAGTGCTAAATGATCCTCAAGGATCCCAGCAGTTGGCCTAAACGTTTAATTCATGTATATTACTGCTATACTGTTGCGGCACTACTGCTACAGTAGTATTACTACGCTAGCACTGATACCCGACCCACATCTATGTATCGTTCCGCCATTCATAGAGTCTTTGGGTTTCAGAGCCGATGGAATTTCTGTCTGGTGGATGGGCGGGGGCAACATTTAGTCAAGAGGTGTTTGTTTACCTTGCTTACGTAATGAATGTTTTTCGACTCTTGGCTCGTAATCATTGGCCATGGCGTCGGCTAGATCATTTTTACTCTATAAAAATTAAAACTATCGGGTTTAGGTTATTGATAATGCTGACAAAATTTGTGTGTGGTTGTAAAATATACATATGTCAACTTTCAGCTACATCCGATGCTTTGACAAGGAGCAAAGTCCAAAAAACCGTGTTACAGAGAGCCTGAATCTCATAGTAGCCTCTTCGTATTTCTATTATCTTCTGTTGCTTCTTTCTAATGAATGCCACATTCTTTAGAAGCGGCTCCTTTGGTGAAAAGCTTCCATGAAGTCCCGCAATATATACATATATATATATATATATATATATATATATATATATATATATATATATATATATGTGTGTGTGTGTGTGTGTGTGTGTGTGTGTGTGTATTACATATTTAAATTGCTTTTTTGTTGACCTGTGGTTGATAGACGGATGTGGTGGGCAATGACATTCTTTGAAATGATAGATAGATATAAGCGTTAGCTCTCACGGAGACAAGAGGGAATGTCTTTTGCTAAGAATTTACTGTCTCAGAAGTGTCACCTCGACATAGATTTGTATTTGCATGGAAAATTCCTCGAACGATGTGTTCGTGTATGCGTCTGTTTCTGTGGGCGGAACCAGTGAGAGATGAGTGTTATTTAGAATAGATTACTTTCCTAACAAGGAAAATATAGAATGTAGAAAAGTCTATTATGTGTAGATCAGGAATTATGAAATAAATGAAGTGCTGTTACACAATCGGTTTTGCACAACGACTTCGGACTTTCATTTGGCGATGGTCAAAATTTTTGCTTTTTTTTTTTTAGAGAAATAAAATTATTTTAGTAATTCAGAGTTTGATTTAGTGCCCAAATCAATTTTTACAAATGTCTTGTGAGTTGATTAGAGATTTCAAGTAGGTCACTCAGTATTAGTGCCTCCTTTATGGTTTAGATTTTTTGGTGGCAGCGGTTAAACTAGGTCGTTTTCGGACTAGGTTGTGGGTTGTCCTTTGTGTGCATTTGTAAAAAAAAAGGTCGGTTGTTCATTGGTTTTGTTGAAGGGGAAGGTGGCTTTTGGCATTTGGATTTGGTATTGGATTATTCTTGTAGAATGGGCGTTGTCTGTCTGCGCGTTCGGATCAGCTTCGTCCCGTAGTCAAGCATAATCTGTGGAAGGTGCTATTTATTACGCTGTTCTTTTTTTTCTTTTTTTTGTGCGTTCAAAGATACCTGTCGGTAGTTAAGAAATGAAGTGGTTGTTCACGTATGAGTAAGTACGCGGGAATGTGTAGCCTATATTTGTAATTTTCTTTCTTTCAGTTTTTTTTTTGTTTTTTTGTTTTGTTTTTTGAAGCAGAATTCTGTTTTTGGACGAGAGTCACACACCACAGTGGGCCAGGAGGTGGACAAAAACCAAAAAAATTATTGTTTAGTTTTATCGAAATTATATTAAAAACGTAAATTAGAATAATTTTTAGAAAGGGAACCGTATATTATATTATTATTTAAGGAGTATGGGTTAGACTGGCGCTATGGATTTTAGACGCAATCGCCTAAGTACATTCTCTCCCACTATGCTAGTGATTAGTCTACATCAGAATTGTGTGCATGTAGCATCTGTGATATTAGGTCTGTATTTCATTAGTTTATAAGAGAGTTTCAACAAGTTCACTGCGTGTTATATCTGTGACTAAACTTTTCAAATATTGTGTATAACATGCAATTAAACCATGTGATACTGATGTATACAAAAGTACTTCAAATATTTTTTAGTTAACAAAAACAAGTGTGCGGCAATTTTTTCGCTTGCATTTGCTTCGTATCTCTTATGGATTTTATTATACTAGAACTTGTGTAGAAAGCGAAAATATTTGTTTTCTTTGCACCAATTTGCACTTAGAGCTTTTGTGGGCAATAAATAACCGAAGCGCTACCTCCCCTATCATGGCGCCATTCAACCGGGGAACCGGGGAGTCTGAGTAACCAAACGGCATAAGGTGACTAGAGTTGCTACATGGTGCTTTCAAAGGGTTGGTGGCAAATCCCAGCCTAAAAAGTTGGAGGGGTTTGGGTTGCTATAAGTTTTGGATTTTAAGGTTGTTCAAAGGATTTGCTTGGTTTAGGGCAGGAAAATATGTAGAACCTGTAAATTAGGAAAGACATGGAGCCATTGCATAAGGAAATATTTACTGCCTATACTACAATTACTATTTTGCAATAAAGATTATCAGTGGGTCAATGGCAAAGCACTTAAAAGCAAACCCTGTGGTTCTGAGATCAATCCCAGGTGGTTCCTTTGAAGAGTTAGAGAAGCGTTTTTCTGGTGCTAGAAATTCACTTCTCGTTACACATCCATAAATGAAATTCTCAAATGAAACTAAAAATGAGTCGTTAAGAATGCTCAGGCCCTTATGTTTGAAAGTGATTTTAGAGCAGCATTTATATAAGAGGAGATGAAACACTTCAGTCTATTTCAGTTATTCGTACTAGTGATATTATTTTAAAGAATGTTTTTTTTTTCTATTACATTGTAGGTTAATCTTTTTTAACTTTTTTTCAGATAAAGAATCTAAGATATCCCAAAATGGGTTCAGCAGTGATCATTACTTACTTTGATCTTTTTGAAGAACTTCGCAGAGGTATCAAAAGTCAAAAGATAAAAAATGTTAATGACCAAGATGCCAAAATACTATTGAAAGAATTTGTTTTTCAGTGTAACAAATGACAGTGAAATTTCGGAGTCAGGTTTTTCAAGAATGCAGAAATTGCATCCGAAATTACTGGCCTCGATCAGACCTTTGTTTATAAACTTTATGTGATTTTATCAACATTGTCATCTGGTCTTGATATCGATGCAAATAAATTTGAAAGGTTTTGCTTGGACACTGCCGAATGTTATGTACAAAAATATAACTGATACTACATTCCCCAAAGCTTGCATCGGTTACTAATTCATGGTGCTTCAGTTATACGCAACTTCAATCTACCAATTGGCATATTATCTGAGGAGGCACAAGAAGCAAAGGATAAAGAATTCAAGAAGTATAGGGAATCTTTCAAAAGGAAAACATCACGAATAAAGACAAATGAAGATTTAATGAGAAGATTACTTTGTTCATCTGATCCCTTGATAAGTTCTCTAAGAAAAGTAGACAGACCTGTAAAAACTGAACCACCTGAAGAAAGCAAAAATTTAACCTTCCAAAATACTCTGATTTGTAACATGTACTCTTGATACGAGTTAAAGTTCCTTTTTTATATTTTTTTTGAAATGAATTAAATGCTTTTATTTCTATATTCATATTACTATAGTATAATAGTATAACCAAAATGTTATTCTTTACGTTCATTAAAATATTGTAAAATCTTTAAAGACAACATTTGATAGAAAAAATCTTATTTTTTTATAATTTTATTCATATCTTTTCTGCTTTGAATAAAGGTATCAAATATAAAGGTTATATAGTTCTAACTCTATATTTTACCTAATACACAAAATTGGGTAAACATATCACTCATATTATTAAATATGCTTGTAAATACAATACTCAAAACGTTTATAAAAGAAAATGGTAAATAATACTTGGATGTAAAAGCAAAAACTAATTTTGTCCAAAAAATTACTGTTCTGGCCCACTGAGGAACGTAAGTTTCCAGACAATACCTTTATTCTTGGTTGTCGTTATTGCATTCTTATGTGTGAAATCGCTAACGGGTTTGGTCTGAGTGTGTGAGTGTGTTCGCGCATACGGAGTTCGTCGCTAGCTCAGCGTTTTTCGCCAAGTAACACACGCCAGCCTCGGTTGGACTGGGAAGTGGTAGCGCTTGCAATTTACTTTTTCTCTCTCTCTCGAGGTCTTGTGGTCATACGTGCATGCCAGTAGCTGTTGTGGTCAAAGGGGATCTTGAGGGGCACTTGGAGGGAGTAAAGGTGAACTTGAGGCGCGTTTACACCAGTGCAAATTTTCGTGCGCACAGGAGGCATTGGCCTATTTCATGGAGAGGCAAGCAGAAGCCAGAAGCATGCCTCTGCGTAAGGGGTGGCATGCCTCAAATCTGTGCGCACAGGCCAATGTGCACACACGCACGTAGGCGCAAGTGTCTCCCCATCCCAGATGGGGAAACTCGTGCAACAGTCACCAATCGCACGCCAGCCACAATTTTATTTACTCGTGTTTACTATATTTGCCAGTATGGCGGATTGGTCGAACGAAAAAAATATGAACGTTATTGAGGATTAGAGTTCCTTTTCTTCTCTGTAGAAGGCTAATTCCGATAATTATAAAGACAGGATCAAACGGAGTGATGCCCTGCTGTTCCTGAAAGCTAAATATGATTTAGGGACGTTAAAGATAGTCCTAAACTAAATAAAATGCTTTCGGTCGTACTTGTGACGGGTACACAGGACTACATGACGCCTTTTCCTTCGATTTCGTTTATGTCTCAAAATAACACCAGCTTGGTCGAGAGCAGACATGTTGACGAATGCTTCACTCTCGGTGAGAACAGAAACAGGCATGCGGCTACGGCACGCGTAAACGTGCGTATTGCATGCGGAGAGGCATGCGTAGCAGCGCTGCAACTAGGCGCAAGGCGCACGGGTGTAAACGCGCCTTTAGGGAAACCAGGGGGAACTGTAGTAGCAGAGGATTTATGCTGTGGGAGAAATCTCTCTCTCTCTCTCATTTAACCCCCGTTTTCTTCGCTTGGCTCGGGTCCCGTTTTCTATTCTCGAGGGAAAACTGAAATAATATGATTTGAAACCAGCGGAGCGCATCGGCTATTGGGGTGCCTACCATTTCTTTTCCGGCGTTGTGCATTGCGTAATGCATTAATTGGGATGTAACTGGGTTGTGAATTGGGTAAGAATTTGTTGAAAAATAACTGGGGTAAGGGCGAATCTCAGTGAGTACGTGTTTTATTTCTTTTATTTTTTTCTTCATTCTTGAGTTTTCTTTTCTCTTTCCCAAGTAGGAAAATAGTTTTGTTTTTGAAAATAACCTTTCTGTACTCGTGACCAGCTAAAGGGGAATTGCATCTTGCCTTTGAGAAAGTACAAAGTTTTAGCGAGGTGGCTAATGAAAAAGAAATCGAGAATTCGGACGAAAATGAGTCCGTTTCAGGGGGTAAGGTGCGGCATAATGCCCCAATCAGTGCAGAATTTTATTGAGAATATTAATTGTTATTTTAATTAATGATAACGGACTTACAGATGACAGAGAGGCATTTAAATTAGCAGATCGTTGCCGCGATCATCGTTATGCTAAATGCAAAAACTGGTCAAGTCTCCAAAAATTTCTTAGGACAGCCTATGGACCTGAAGATTGCGAAGGCTTAGTCTGCAGTTTTGTATGATTTTAATTCTCAACATTATGTTGCCACAATTGACTTAGTAGAAACGATGAATGGGTCTGGATGGGTGAGTAATGATAGTATATCCTTCGATGATTTTCAGAGACTTTTATGTTGGTCTGAGTTGGTACGTGAAGGAATTACTAGTTGTGTTAATAACACAGACTGTGTCTGATGAGACGCTGAATATTTCTCAGTACATGAGAATACGCCCAATTAACCGCCAGTTAGGAGCACTTTGTCTGAATCTGCAACTTCTTTTGATTTAACACCGAAAGGCGATTCAGCTTTTGTTTCTCATAACTATTGCGGGAGAATAGAACCTCATAGAGAGCCTAATATTGCTTGTAGCGGCCCTGTGGCCGAATTTAATGGTGACAGGGCGTTTGTGGATCAAGTACGGCCGCTCAGTTGTTTTAATTGCCTTATGATAGGGCATATTAAGAAATTCTGCAGAGTTAAATATTGTAATAGTTGTAAATGTTCTGAGCATTATTGGCGGTCTTGTCCGTTTCTGAATAGGAATAGTGTTTGTCCCGCATTTCAGGGTTTGTTAACTCGAGTGAGATAGCTCATGAAGGGGATTATTTGAGCGAAAGTCAGTCAGTCAGGTTCTTATAATGTTCGTGTCATGTAGCTTTCTTGAAGGATCTAATTGAGCCTAAACTGGTAGTGAGAGGGACAGCGTCCAATTCAGTTGTATGTATATTTATCGATACCGGAGCGTCTGTCAATATTATCAATTTTGATTTTTATCGGTTGTAGTTTGTCAGTACCCTCTGATATTTTGGGGTCAGCGGATATTTGTTTTTCTCTTGAGGATAGAGAATTTGTTGAACCAGTATTGGTCATAAAAGGGGCTGCTTTGGGGAATAGGATCTTATTGGGTGACCCTGCGTGTCGGCGTATAAAATTTCTGTGCATACTGGTGTTGGAGGTAAAACAGTGGTGGTCCCTGGGGTGTTTGCCCCTTATGTAGATGTTGAAGAAATGGGGGCTGTTGATGATAATATTGGTAATGTTATTGCAGATAACGTTTATGTTAAAGTAGATTCTGGGATAAGTCCCATGATGGCGATGCGCCTGATCGCCAGATGAATACTATATATAAAGCGGTTTTGGCTGATAATGTTGTTTTAGAGCCAGGTAAAAGTTCAGTTAAAAGGTGCCTCAAAGCCCAATCAAATGTGTATTGTGGAAGGTAGTGAGAAGATTAAGAGTATAATAAGGGCAGTTTCTATTAATGATGGGTCTACGGGTGTTACGCGGGTACAGCTGTTGAACTGTAATGCCACAGTTATGAAATGCCAGAAAAATACATATATCCTAGATTTTATGGATTGGAAAGAACACGACAAATTTGTTGCTGTTGTAGGAGGGCTAAATGAATTTTCTGAGGCAGAGATGCAAGCTAGGAGACAGGTTTTTAGAGATCGTTCAGCTAATGCAGATTATAAAGAATATGCAGAGCAATTAGGCGACGACTTGGTAGACTTTGCAGATATTGTTGCATTGAAAGGGGATAAGCTAGGATTAACTATTGTGTTAGAACACAAGGTCCCTTTAGTAAAGGGTACTAATCCGATTTATATTCCAGCTTATAGGATCCCATATAAGATTAAGGAACAGCTAGAACAGGAAGTTGATAAATGGGAGGAAGAAGGCATTATTAGGCCTAGTTCATCGCTTTTTAATTTTCCCGTACTAGCACTGCCTAATTAAGAAAGACGGTTCCGTGCGGGTCTGTGTAGAGTTCCATAGATTGAATGAACAGACTAATCCTGACAGATATCCGGTCGCTTGTATGCCAAACCAATTTGTTGAGATAGGGGGTCGAAATATATATTTCTCTACAGATCTTATGCAGGGGTTTTAGCAAGTTCCTCTTAATACACGGCTTTCTCACTGCCGAAGGGGCATTTCAAGTTTACGCAGATGCCTTTTGGTTTGTCAGGTAGTTCTATGACTTTTACACGGTTAGTTAATACAGTTTTGCATGGATTGTTGGGAAAGTCTGGATGACATTGATTGCTACAGACTCCATAGAGGAACATTTGCAAGTGCTTAGGGAAGTCTTTAGAAGACTTATATTAGCTGGCCTTAGGGTCAGATTGGGGAAATGTGATTTCTGGAAAAAACAAATAGTTTATTTTGGACATGTCATTTTTAAGGAAGGTGTTAAGGTCAATGATGAAGTTAAAGCTATTGTTGATTTTCTTGTCCCTAAGTCTAAGAAGCAAGTCCGTTCCTTCATCGGGATGGCTGGCTTCTTTAGACGTTTTGTGAAGGGTTTTTCTATTTTGTCAGCTCCCTTAACGGACGTTTTATGGGATGATGTGCAGTTTGCATGGGGCGAATCTCAAGAGTTAGCTTTTTAGATTATTAGTAAATCCCCGTGTTGAAGTTCCCAGATTTTAGTCAGCCGTTTACCCTAGTGACGGCATAGGTACCTGCCTTATGCAGAAATTTGATGGTAAATTTCATCCTATTGCTTTTTATAGTCGCAAATTTAAGATGCGAGGTAGCAATGAAGGATGATGTCTACAATTGACAAAGAAGCTTTTGCTGTGGTTTCTAGCTTAGTTCATTTCAAGATGTTGCTATTCGGTAACAAAGTTGAAGTTCTTACGGATCATAAGCCGTTGTTGGATCTTTTTAATAAGCCAGATCTTTCTCCTAAGAGGGCTAGATGGTCTTTGACAAATCGAGATTTTGATGCCAAGCTTAGATATATTGAGGGAAAATCTAACGTAGTTACTGATTCCCTCAGCCAAGGCTTTCCTTAGAGGGGAATTAGTTAGGGCAACTTATAAGTTGAACTTTTCTGGGTTAGAGTTAGAGGGTAATTTTTTAGTTAAGAAGGTCAAATATAAGCTGCGAAGCAGTGATGATAAAGGGGATACGACACATTATTGTCCCTAAAGAGTTTGATTCCTACAGTACTCAGGATTGTTCATTGTGAATTTGGTAGCCCGCATTTGGGGATTGAGAAGACGTATCATGAGATACGCACGAAATATTTTTGGAAAAACAGGGCTTCTTCTGTTGAAGATTTTGTTAGGTCTTGCTCTGTGTGCAATGCTTGTAAGCCAGCGAAGATTACCTCTTGTAGGTTAGGTGCATTTCCTGTGTCGCCAAGGCCATTTCAAAGTCCGCATGGACGTTCTTGGGAATTTTTGTGAGTCTAGATACGGTCATAAATATTTGTTTGTTGTTGTTGACGAGTTGACTAGGTTTGTTGAAATTTTTCCGTAGAAAAATAAAATTTCTGAAGAGGTCGCTATCAACTTCTTTCAGGGTTGGATCTGTCGTTACGGAACTTCCGAGGTTTTGATAACGGATAATGGGAGGGAATTTGTGAATAAGATTTTAGAATGTCTTGCAGAAGTTATGGGGATAAAAAAAAGGACCATTATCCCGTATAGACCAGAAGCTAACGGGTTGTGTGAGAGAGCCAGTATATAGCGCAAGTCCGACATAGCATTAACATTATGGTTAGTGATACAATAGGTATGTCTCCGACAGAAGCATTGTTTGGTTATCCAGCACGAGGCACGTTTGATTTATTGTCCATTCCTGCTAATTGTAATGATACAGTTAGGTCTTTGGTCTTTACGGCTAAAGGTATATGTGCCTTAGCAGAAATATTGAGTCCAAAACGCAAGAGATGGATGACAGAAGTAATTCAAAGTCAGCTAATGTTAATATTGCTGTTGGTGACAAAGTTTTTGTGAAAGTCAACGTCTGTAACCAGCTCAACTATGAACTATGTCCTCATTTTGAGGGTTCGTTTCGGGTTGTTGATATTATGACAGGAAATAGATTTGTTATCTTAGATGAGAATACAGGTTTGTCTAGATTGACGCACATATCCAAGATTAAGAAGACAAGGTAATTGTGTCCGGATGTCAATATTTTGTATTTTTATTCTCTTTGTGCGGAATTTGGTTTTGGGTTTTGTTACACATCGCTATGACTTGGTGAGATTTTGTCAGATTCCTTTGTATATTATTTACATCTCGAGTTTTTCCTAATTTTTTCGTGTGGGTTGATCTGTGACATGTTTACCATAGAGTTGCATGGGGAGTTTTGATGGTGCGGGAAAATCTTTGTTTAATAGAGTAAATCCCATTAGGAGAGTTTCTTATGACTTACAGAAGTTGGTTGATGTTTCCGTAGTATGTGCCATGGCTTCGAGAATCTTTATTGTTGAACAACATGGTGTTGAAGTCCCCAGAGTTTTTGTGTTTTTTTGCATATGTATATATTTTTTTTTCTAGGGGAGAAAGTTGGATTGTAATGAACTGTTTTGATCTCTTTGTGGTGGTTTGGATAAGGTTGGTCGTTTTTCTTTGGGTTTAACATGTGAGGTCATTATCTTGGTTATTGGAGATGTTTGTCGGCTTATGCTAAAAAGCAGTTTAACGTTTTGCAGGGAGTAGACTATTTTTGCTGTGATTTTCAGTAATGCGGCGGTGACTTATTATTAGGCCAGTTTGTATTTCGTAGTTATAATTTGGTTTTTCTTTCTTTTGGAGTTTTTGAGTCGTTTTGATGAGTAAAGTTGTTTGTTTCTTTTTTATGATGCCGTGAGTTCGTTCAGAAGTTATTTGGTTATGTTAGTTAAGTAATTTCTCAGATAATGGGTTTTGAATTTTTGGGAGATGTTTCTTTGCTGTTTTGTGAGTTATCTTTGCAGTAGCAGATTATTTGCAGTAACAAACTGTTAGATCTAGAGTTGATTCAGTGCCCAAATTAATTTTTGCAAATGTCTTGTGAGTTGATTAGAGGTTTCGAGTAGGTCACGCTACCATATTCAGTATTAATGCCTTATGGTTTACACACACACACACACGTATATTTGTAATTGTTACATTTAAAATATATATTCCACATATAAATAAGCCGATGACCCAAGGGGTCACTGTTGACATAGCAAGGAGTGTGATAGGGACCGATAAAAGAATGCAACTAAACCTTGGCGTGTTGTATCAGCGTCCTGGTTTGCATTCGCCTGTGGTAATCAAATCCATTGTTGTGTAAAACAGGTCACAGTGCTTTCGCTTGGGAACATGTTGACCTATAACCCACAGACGACTACGTGACTTCCTCTCATATGTTCGTCTGTCTGTATGTTAGTATGCTGAACTAAGCTTTGCTCTCCTATGATTTTGTAAATGCATTATAACTCAGAACTCTACTTCCTCTCCTAGAATCAAGTTCTCTTAACCACCTTCTTGCCTCTACTCAAGAGATGTAGTTTTGCAAATATATTGTTAAGTTTATCATCATGAGTTTGAAATATCTTCGCCTTTATACCCAAAGAAGATACTGACTTAGAAATTATTGTCGCAATCGATGATACTCCGACGAGGATGGGAAGTATACAAACAGATACTTGCGTATAACATCGCAGGTCTTAATAACCCACGGGTGCCTTGTTATACAAAGGCCCAACCCTACATTGGTGGCAGCTCAGACTATTCCACATCATCCGAAAACTAACGATTCTTAGAAAATTAACATATCAGAAGTCAACAAAGGCAAGAGAATCTTCAAGCAACTTAGTGTCTCTATGGCAACGCAAGCATCCTACGAACAGTAAGAGATGTCCTTCATTGAGAATCATTCAAGAGGTTGTATCATCGCTTATTGAGCGTCTTCAACATTACATATCTTCAAGAAACAAACCTGACGTGTCTGCGGCATCGGATCTTCATGGACAAAGCAACAGGAAACGGATCATTCAACAAACAAACAACGCACGATCTGAACGTGTGCTGAGAAATCGGGTCACCCGTGGAGCAGCGACGGGAAAGCCAAGGCCGTGACGTCATCAAAACACCAAGATCTTCCTCCTATATACCGAGCTAAGTACATCTTATCATTCATTTGGTGTGTGACTTTGGGTGTTCTCCATACACAGACGATCGTCCATTATTCCTGGGGGTGAGTATACGTTATTCTTAATCTTCCTTTCTTGCAGGAATCTATCTTCAACTTCGGATTCTTGCCCTGCAGACCTTTTTATCTTTGTTGCTAATTCTTTTTGCTTCCAGAAGTTCTCCGGAAATATCTTTATCATATTATCTATTTTTAATCTTATCATTTTGGGGGACACTGTTATTATCTGTAACACATTTTTTCTTATCTTATACTGCATATGCGTTTACGCAGTGGATGAGTGTATTCATATAGATATTTCGATAGGATCGCTAGGAATCGTAGTGATAACAAAAAAAACAAAAGTCACGATGGCCACCTCTGCACTCAGTAACCCTGCACCCAACAACCCAGTAGTAACCTTAGTCAGTGCAAGGTCTGCAATTGCTCCTTTTCAAGGCTGGGTTAACAGGTTCTTGCCTCAAGGCGTCGAATCTTGGATCTCGTCAGTGGATGCTATTTAAAAGCAAAATGCACCACTGACCCATCCTTACAATCACAGGAAGCTAAAAGTTTCATTGACTTTGCTAAAGGAGATGCAGGTTCGTACCTGAGAGGAGTCTCTTTCCAAGAGGCAGATACATGGGATGAATTTAAAATTAGATTACAGGCCATATATGGCAGTGAAGAAGCCTTGGATGTAGTTTTAGCTTTGAGGAATATCATTAATCTGGTCTCTATGACTCAACTTAACGTTGTAGAGAGGGCGGCACTACTTGCTGACTGGCTGAATGAATATCTGGATAGTTTGCTTACTTCCTCTTGGGTTACAGGAAGGAACATGGCTGTGAAAGATTTTATCAGGCTCACATATTTAACCCGCTTGACAGTTATGTTGCCGGAAGCCTTGGTACGCTGTTTTGACAAGAAGCTATCGCCCGACAGTATGGAGCTAGACATATATAAACAAATTAAGAAACATATGTCTAAGTGCACAGATCTGGACCCCTTGCTTACTCAAGTTTTTGCAAAGAATAAAAGTAAACCACAGCAAGTAAATATAGTCAGTAATAACGCAGCAGGGGTAACTTGTTTTAATTGTAAGCGCACAGGGAAGGCATATGATTGGAGACTGCCGAACGTGTTATTGTTCAATTCATAACAGCTCCAGTCATTCTTACAATCGTTGCTTCTCACGTAACCAACAGCAACATAATGCTAAAAACACACAAAACGTTGCCAATGATAATAAGAAGAAGAATCCTCATTACCTTAAAAAGAAACAGGTAAACAGTAAATCTGCTCAAAATCAGAAACACACAAATCGTGCTTCTGGAAATTCTGTTCCCGGGCCATCTAACCAGAACTCACAGAGTAAGTCAAATTTTCTGAGTGTGCAAAGCAAACCAAATACCATGTAATTAACTCCAGCGGGGGAGAGAGTGATGTTGAGTCATTCGTATCAACATCTTTTGAATCAAATAACAAATTTAATCACCTGCAAGACCTATGCGAGACCCAGAATTTTCCTATGAACCACACGACCGAATCCAAAAATTCAGTGCAGGTTCCTGTATACTTTCACCGTGTACATGCTATTAACAGTAAAGATGAATTACGTCCTACCTTGCATGCCATAAATTTAGAACACCGACCCTTCACACTGTATTTTGATTCCGGTAGTCCATGTAATATCATGGATTTGCGGACTCATCACATGTTGTTTTCCAACTTCCCTATTGAGAAGTCGGGAGTATGACTTTCGGGTATCGGTAATAATGAATTAAGTGTAGTAGGCTTAACTCAGATTCAGTACAAGGTGGGTAAGCACACTCTTACCGATACCTTTATAGTTGTACAAAACATTGATATGTATCCAGCTGTAATTATAGGATACCGGTCTATGGGGAAAACATTACCTTAGCCCCTGCCAAACACGGCACGTATATCAAAGGAAAATTCTATAAAACTTCCAACACTTTAAAATCAGTTTTGGGCAAAAAAGAGACAGACAATCAAACAGTAACGTACATTGAGGAACCAATCACTTGTCTCATGAATCATGACATTGTTCAAGCGACCCAACAGAATTCTCGCACACCCGTAATAGTAGATTGCACGCAAACTCTCGAGCCGAACATACCTTCGAATATATTAGTGCGTGTAAAGAAGACTTTGCCGGGATCTGAAATGTTAATTAATCCTTTCCAATTAACGGACTGTCCGTAACACAAGTACTATACACTGTTGATTCAAAGCAACAAGTTAACATTGAAGTCTGTAACCATTTGAATACTAATCTGGTGAGCCACAAAAATCAACCCATCGTGGATATGGAAGTTTATAAGTATCGCATTCTTACTGTTGCTGAAATTAATCCCGCTCAACCTGTTGTGGACGAATCCCTCTTACAATCTATCAAAAGTAAAATCAATAAAGACATTCAAGAAGAGGAGATTCAGCAGAATTTTTTTGATCTTTTAACTAAATATCACGATGTTTTCTCCACTACCAAGGGATCTCTGGGAAAAACGGATGTCATTGAACACTAAATACGGCTAAAAGACAAGCATAAAGTTATTTATGTACCTTCGTACCGACTCCCTATGAAATTCCAGAATGAGATCAATGATGAAGTAGGTAAAATGTTAGAAGAAGGAGTCATTAGGAAATCGAACAGCCCTTATAATTTCCCCTTAATCGTCGTACCGAAAAAAAGATCGGACTTGGCGTATTTGCGTAGATTTCTGTCGCTTAAATGAGGAAACTATTCCAGATCGATTCCCCAGTGCCATGTACTGACGATATTTTATCTTTGTTAGGACAGAACAAATATTTCACCAGTTTGGACTTAATTAAAGGCTTTCACCAGATACCTTTAGAAAAAGAGAGTATCCCATACACTTCCTTCAGCACAGCCAGGGGACATTATGGATTTTTACGTATGCCTTTTGGTTTATGTTGCGCCCCAATTACATTCACCAGAATGATTAATATAGTGTTCGGAGACTTGTTAGGGGATACCCTACATGCCTATATGGACGACCTTGTAATCTTTTCTAATACCTTAGAAGAACATTTACGTAAACTAGAGCTAAGGCTACAGAGACTAAGGCAACATAATTTAAGAGTGAAGATAACTAAGTGTGAGTTTTTTAAAACAGAACTAGTCTATTTAGGTTTTACGGTGTCTAGTCAAGGTCTTAAGGTAGTCCACGATAAGGTGTTGGCTATCCGTAACTTTCCGATACCTACTAACGTCAAGGGGATACAGCAATTTTTTGGCTGTAGTGGATATTACCGGCGTTTTATACGCAATTACTCAATTATAGCCGCTCCTCTAACCGATCTTACGAAGAAGGGCGTAGATTTTATATGGTCTGAAAAGCATCAACAGGCGTTCGATAACTTGAAAGAGGAATTATGCAGTTCATCTATCTTAAAATTTCCTGACTTCAGTAAGGAATTCTTTATCACAACTGACGCCTCAGACCAAGGGGTAGGAGGGGTACTGCTTCAGCAATATGTCAAACAGTTCTTCCCTATAGCTTTTTATTCACGTAAACTGAGACCTTCAGAAAGTAAATATGCAGTAATAGACAAGGAAGGGCTAGCTATTGTTAACTCACTAGTACATTTTTAGTTTATAATATACGGCTATCCTGTCAAGGTTCTTACTGACCATAAGCCCCTAACCGACTTCTTCAAAGGCTTTAGTCACAGTCCCAAAAGAACTTAGTGGCATATGATCATTCAAGACTTTGGCGCAAGAATAGGATATCTTCCTGGGAAAGCAAATATCATTGCTGACACACTATCATGTAATCCCGCGCCATCTTGTATGGAACCATTAGCTCCATTAGCTGAACTAGTAGATATATCATCATCCATGCCTATTGTTAAAACTGTATCTGAACAGGAAGATCCGGGTTGGAGCGCTGAACTAGTACAGACTGAACAAAGAAAAGATCAGCAGTTAAAGAAAATAATAGATGCTTTGAACAGGAATCCTAAAGAAAAGGAATATGTGAAGTATACGCAGCAGAATTATATAATCAAGGATAACATTCTGTGTAGGTCCGCGACAAGGAAAACCCAAAGCACCCCGCAGGTGACTAACGACCAGGTAGTGGTACCAATCTCGCTTATATCAATCGTCTTAAACTGGTTGCATTTCAATCCATTACATGTTCATCCTGGGTTATCTATCATGTCACTGAAAGCCAAATCACTATTTTATTGGCCTACGATGCTTACAGATATAAAAAAACACATAGCTAATTGTCACATTTGTCATGGAAACAAAGGGCACACTAAGACACCTGTCAGCCTGGGGGCCTATCCCGTGCCCAACCAACCCTTTGAAAGAGTACACTTAGCTTTATTAACAGGGTTTTACGAGTCTGACCGAGGAAATAAGCACCTCTTAGTGTTAATAGATGCCTTGACTCGACATACAGAATTGATAGGACTAAAAACTAAAACCGCAATTGAATGCGCTAGGAAATTTTCCGAGGGCTATATCTGTAAACATGGAATTCCACACATGATAATCTCTGACTCGGGTGGAGAATTCAATAATCATTTCCTTAATTCGTGTGATTTCCTTTGCATTAAGAAAATCAATACATATTTATCACCCAGAGTCGAGTGGATTAGTTGAGAGGGTAAATAGGAAGGTGTTAAATGTCCTACGAGTTACACTTGGGGGAATGGATCTCAACTGGGATATTGCCATACCCGTGGTTCTAAGTACTCTTAACCATTCATATCATGTATCTATCAAACTGTTGCCGCACGAGGCATTGTACGGTACCCCAGCTAGGACACCTTTCCATGCATTTACGCCTACAACCAATTTATCAAACCCCCTACGGGATGTTATGGAAGCAAGTGTAAGCCGATATAATATACTTCGTAAGAATTTAGAAGAATCACAAATCATAATGAAAAGAAATCATGATAAAATCGCTAAGCCAACTAAATCATATGCAGTAGGCGATCAAATATATATACAAATATATGTACACAAGGGTTTGAACTACAAGCTAACACCTAAGTTTGAAGGCCCGTTTAGCATTTTAGAAATATTAACGGCCAACAGACTAAAAGTTCAAAACATATCCCAACCTACTGACGTGAGAACAATACCGTGGGCTCATGTTCGCAGTTAAGGGAAAGAGGGTAGAAGGAAAGAAAAGAAAAAAAAGAGAAGAATAATTTATGTATGGCTATATATATGAAACATACCTAATAAAAAGTATATATGAAACTTGCATGATAAAAGTATGTATATATAACTTTTGTATGAAAATATTTTATGTGTTTTGTATAGAAGTAGTTAATTCAAACACGAGTAATTACATATATCTCACTAATGGCAGGTTTCCAACATGAAGCTTATATTGTTCGGATTGGTACTGTTTGTTCAGACATTCTTGTCGTGTGGGAAGAGTGCTAAAACAAAAAATATACATTTTACACATGGCTCTATCATTGAAAGAACAGAGGACATTTTCATTACAGCAAGCAATATAGTTCTAGAAGTTGATTTGCGAGCAATTTTCCTGCCAGAAGATGATGTCATTAACCTAAAAAGCGATTTGTCGCGGTTTGCCGAATCATTGAATCAATTACACCATCGTCATTTTCCTTTTAATCCAGAGATTTTGCTAGCTCAGACTTTAAGTGTCGCAGAGATGTTGTCATTCGACTTGCAAAACAAAACTGCTGAAGCAGAATGCTTGGCTCGTGATCTACTTATGTGGACCGTGAGACACAGTAGCATAGAAAGACGTAACCCGTTTATATTTGCGGTGCTCAACGTCTTCGGGTCTGTTGCAAGTTTAGGATTGGGAATTTCAAATCGTCTTAAGATTAACGATCAGAATAAGAGAATTGAATTTTTGCAACATGAAAATGAATGAGTTTTTTTCCGAACTCCGTAAACAATTATCATCAATCAATCAACTTATGACATTGGTGAATGAACATTCCAGTAATATCAATCAGATAATGGATGTGCAACACCTGCTGGCAACATTAGCATATTACAGTTCTAAGGTAGACCATATCCATACAAAAGTTTCACATCTTATTGAAAAATCAAAAGACTATGTGGAAGCTATTACGCTAGCTACAAAGGGTGTTCTTTCACCACATCTCTTGCCTATCAAAGATTTAACATTAACTTTAGAGAACGGACGAGGGAAACTTGGTTATATTCCTTTGTTAGATGCACTTAAGATAGAATTTTATTATAGCTTAATATCAGTAAGTGTTGAGAATTAAAGGATCATGATTAACATTTCTTTTAATTCTTCTGATGCCTGGCAATCTTACAAAATTGCACCGTTTCCTACTTTCATGACGAATAGCTCATTACCAGTAATATCTAATCTGACGGGATATGTATTGATTTCCCCTAATAAGGAAACATTTACGGTTATCAGAGACCTGGATAGGTTCACTCACTGTTCTGATGCTATGGGTAATAAAGTTTGTACAGCTGACTCCTTTGAGTTCCACAATATATCAGGGGATTCATGCGAGTTAGGTCTAGTGCTAAACGGCTCTCTCTCTCATACAGGTGAAAGATGTCAGAAACAACTTTACCCTTTTGACGAGTATAAGTTCGCTTACAGGCTGAATAACGGATCGTGGATACGATACAATAGAGCGGGGTTTCACGTCGCATGCCCGGACGGATCAATGGCCTCTTCACGGATGTTCGTCACTGCGAAGGCTGCAGTGGAGTGACACCCAACTACACGGTCCGTGGAGTTAGCACCATCATAAGGGAACGAGCTTACTTCGCGAATTTTTCTTGGTCGAGTACCATCATCCCAGCTTAACCCCTTCCATACAATGCGAAAGTGGCCCATCAAATATCAAAACTGTCTAGTATGGACCGCACTTCAAGGGCTTACCATGTCAATGAGGATCTGCTGTCTGTGACATGCGTGTTGGTGGTAGTTCTGGTCACCGCTAACGTATTTGCTTGGTGTAGGTTGAGGCGAACAAAGATGGATCATCAACAGAATGTCATACCCCGCCCTGACACTTTCCCATTAGCCCTTAAGACATTTGACTTTAGAGCCACTTGAAACTGGCCATTTCATTTGACTCGGGGGAAGTTGTTTGGAATTGTGTTTTGTGTGAAAAGCGGTTTGAACGCTGGCTATATGTGTAACAGGAACCTCCATGGCATTACATTCCATATGTAAAGTATGAGAAGCTTAATTATCATTTATCATACAATATATCTGGTAGCGCACCTAATATAATCAATTGAAGTTCTACAATGAATCAATATGTCTGTGCGTGTACGCACCAGGAATCTATATGATATGCACACTTATCTGAATCTATTTGAATCAGTATATACACACACACACACACACACACACACACATATATATATATATATATATATATATATATATATTATATATATATATATATATATATATATATATAATATATATATTAATCAGGTTGCAACTATTCTTAATCAGTTACCTTTTATCTTACTTGAATCATTATATATACTATATATATATATATATATATATATATATATATATATATATATATATATATATATGCTAATCAGGTAGCACCTATTCTTAATCAGTTACCTTTTATCTTATCACATTTTTGGTACCATTTATTTCGTAACAATATATGATTTTTAGAATGTAATTCTTGTGTCATGCAATCATCAGACGTACGGTAGTACTTTCTGTTGAATATGTATCCCCATGACTATAACATCATTATGTATGACATGTTATCTTTAATTTAGTATGATATCATATGCATTTATCTTGTACGTGAATCTGTATCTTCCATGTACTATTCTTTTTACTTATGAGTATTTTCTATATATCTGATTTTTTTTTGCATATAATCAGTTGAATATCATTCCTTAACCACTTGCTGGTAACTATGGGTTAACTATATATATTCACATTAATGTCTGTATCACACTCCTATAAGTCAAATGAAAGTCAAACTTTATGCGTTGAGTAATGTTCAGTGTTTGGTTTTGTAGCCGACAGAGCAATTAATGTAAGTGTTACATTTAAAATATATATTCCATATATAAATAAGCCGATGACCTAAGGGGTCACTGTTGACATAGCAAGGAGCGTGATAGGGACCGATAAAAGAATGCAACTAAACCTTGGCGTGTTGTATCAGCGTCCTGGTTTGCATTCGCCTGTGGTAATCAAATCCATTGTTGTGTAAAACAGGTCACAGTGCTTTCGCTTGGGAACATGTTGACCTATAACCCACAGACGACTACTCTCATATGTTCGTCTGTCTGTATGTTAGTATGCTGAACTAAGCTTTGCTCTCCTATGATTTTGTAAATGCATTATAACTCAGAACTCTACTTCCTCTCCTAGAATCAAGTTCTCTTAACCGCCTTCTTGCCTCTACTCAAGAGATGTAGTTTTGCAAATATATTGTTAAGTTTATCATCATGAGTTTGAAACATCTTCGCCTTTATACCCAAAGAAGATACTGACTTAGAAATTATTGTCGCAATCGATGATACTCCGACGAGGATGGGAAGTATACAAACAGATACTTGGGTATAACAAAGGCCCAGCCCTACACACACACACACACACACACACACACACACACACATATATATATATATATATTATATGTATATACACGCTCACACACACTATATGTATATATATGTATATATATATGTGTGTGTGTGTGCATGTACGTATATTTTGTTTGCCTTTAAAGGCTTTAATATTGCTTGAGGAATACAATTGACTGTTGTGTATACGTAGTATGTACTGGTTAGTAGGGGAAGGTAGGTCCTCTCGGTGTTGGACGAAGAAAGTCTATGGGCACAAAACATAGCGTTTAACAATATCCTTCGTCTCGACGTAAGCCTTTCTCACTTGCATACTCTTATAACCCAGTATAAATATGAAGGATAAAGCTAACTTTGGCCGATCTGTCGGATGGTACGTCAAGTCCCGACAGATCCCACGGTTATTATACTTTTAATTTTCAACAGATTTTAATTGTTTATAGCATTGGTTTTCAACGTGGTCTATGGACCTCTAGTGGTCCATAGTGACATTTTGGATGTTCCACAGGACACTCATATTTGGTAATATGCTGGAGATTGTATTGGTTCTGAACTGATGGTCCATTTGGTCAATGGACCACTGGTGGTCCATAATAACATTTTGGGTGGTCCACAAGACACTCATTATATTATGTAATATGCAGGAGATTGTATGGGTTCTAAACTAGTGGTCCATTTGGTCCATAGACCACTATTTAGTGGTCCATGGCGACAATTTGCGTGGTTCATAAAACACTCCCTATAATATGCTGGAGATTGTACTGGTTCTCAACTGGTGGTCTACAGACACTAGTGGTCCATGGAGACATTTAGGGTGGTCCACAGGACGTTCACTATATTTGGCAATAAAATGAAGATTTAGATAGCTGGTTCTGAAACTGGTGGTCCATGGATCACTAGTGGTCCATGTGATATTTGGGTGGTTCACAGGACGTTCACTGTATTTGTGAATAAACTGGGGATGCCATTAAGCATTGGTTCTCAACTGATGGTCGGAGGACCACTAATGGTTCATGGCAACATTTTGGGTGGTTCACAGGCCGTTCGCTATATTTGGCAATAAAGAGGGGATGCCTTTAAGCATTGGTTCTCAACTGGTGGTTCATGGACCACTAGCACTCCATGTTTGCATTTTGGGTAATAAACTGGAGACTGGAACATATATTTTCAAATTTACCAGTATGCAGTGAGAGCAATTTTTATTTTTCATATTTAACAAAAATAAAATAACACTTTAATCAACGGTTGTAATTCCTATGCAAGAAATATGT
>NC_061093.1:15116851-15126851 GCF_015104395.2 Macrobrachium nipponense | reverse complement strand
GAAGTTGACAGAGTTTTCTAGAACTGTTGTCATGTATAATGCCTTACTTGTTTGTATGTTTCTGCGACTTACTAGGAGAGATTTATTGTTAATGTAATAACCACAATGCTCTCTGAACTTCTCGAAATCTTCACGCGTTTTGGATACATTCGCCACTGCAAAGTCTTAGATTCAAACGCAAGAATTTATGATTTCAATTTGTCGTCACTTTGGAGGCGCAAGTGTCAAGGACTGACTTCTCCCCGAGGGATTTCGAATCACAAAAACCTTGATTTTATTTCACTTTCCCTCTGAAATGTGTTTGTCAGATAACTTACGACTTTCGAGTCGAAAACAACTACCGAATGAGTTAACGTTATAGGTTTTGGTATTTCTTGTCAACTTCTTTAAAAAAGGTTCCTAAAAATATCAAATGTCATTTTCCCAGCTGATGTCGTGACGGCTTTGATAATTTTTTTCTTTTTTTATTTATGCTGGAAATGTTTGAAAGAATTTGTTCAGCTGCTATCAGCGTTATGTCAGTAGTTTATAAGTGCTTCATTCAATTTGCAAGGATTTGTTGCAGGTGACAAGATTTTACTCATTAATTAACAGTAATTTGTCCTGTAACTTACAAGCATTTGTTCTGCAGTTTACAAGAATTTATCTTCAAATTTACAATAGTTTGTCCTGCAGTTTATGAGACTTTGTTCTGCAGTTTGCAAGAATTTTCTTCAGCTTACAAGAATTTGTTCTGCACTTTACAAGGTTTTGTAACGCAAATTTAAAGAATTTTTTCTGGAGTTTACAAGAATTTTTCTACTGTTTACGATTATATGTTCCGGAATTTACAATAATTTGTTCAGAAGTTTGCAAGAATTTTTTCCTGCAGTTTGCAAGAATTTTGGCTGTAGTTTGCAAAGATTATTTCCGCAATTTACAAGGATTTGTTTCGCAATTTGCAAGAATGTTTTTCTGAATTTTACAAGAATTTGTTCCGAATTTTACAAGAATATGTTCCGAATTTTACAAGAATTTGTTCCGAGTTTTACAAGAATTTGTTCAACAGTTTGCAAGAATTTTTCTACGGTTTACAAGAACTTTTTCCGCTGTTTACAAAACTTGTTCTGCACATGACAAGGATTTGTTCCGCAATTTACAAGAATTTGTTCAGGAGTTCAAAACAATTCTTCAGCGGTTTACAAGAATTTGTTCCGCAGTTTACAAAAAACTTCCTCTGCAGTTTACAAGAATTTGTTTTACAATTTACAAGAATTCATTAGTTCACTTGGCAAGAAAGAGATGTGCTTGTTGTCATGACAGCAGGATGTCTTATTATCTCATTAGATAAGATGATAATGGAACTTCCGTCCATTTTTGTTACTCTCTTATGTTGTGAAAACTTCTGATGAGAATTCAGTCGGAGCGAAGAAGAGCTTTCCGGGGCACATCAGAGATAATTGTCAGTGGCTATACTCTGTTTTTTTCCATCTGTCCATCCGCCAGTGGTGTTTTTGCATGGTAACACTGCGTCCCGGGCTTTAAATAGTTACGCTAAGTGTAAGTTTTAATCTGGGTGTACATTTGCAACTGAAAAGTGTTTTAATAATTTACTGTATGCGAAGTACACCGTTAATATTCGAAATAGGATATTATTATTGTTGAATGTAAGCTGAATGTTACTATCTAAAGCCCGGGACGCAGTGTTACACAGGTGGATGGACAGATGAAAAAAATCAGAGTATAGTTATGTGAGAGTGGAAACCATGAATCTTATTCATGTGAAACAAACTCACCAAAGGGGCCTTTGATTGGAAGTTCACACTTCCCAAGAATGTGGTGTTCATTAGCAAGAAGAAACAGAAGGTAACTGAAAATTCATAAAGAAAAGATCAGTTATTAGAAAAGAAAACAAGCAGTGAACAGGTTGATGAATATATATTTGAAGATATAATTAAATTACAAAGATACAAGGTAAATTGCTTTAGGGTAGTAATGCTTTGGATCTTCGCTTGAACTTTTGAAGTTCCAGTTGCACGACATCCCCAGGAAGTCCAGCACTGTAAGGAATAAAGCTCCTCTGGAACTGAGAAGTTCGACAACGAGGCACATTTACGAAGGCTTCCATTGATCATTCATGATGCGGCCTTTCCGAATCCCGTGAGTATGCATAGGCCTAAAGTGATATCATTATTATTATTTTTGCATAAAATGTCCTGCAACGACAAACATCATCTATACTTTTCTTGATGTGACCAATCCATTTTTTTTAGTAGCACTAAGTAGGCTGCAGCTGCAAAAAGTGTCGTTTTTAGTTTTCTGTAAAAGAAAACTACTGTGTCCGCTTTGTCTGCCCTTCCGCACTTTTTTCTCTTCGCCCTCAGATCTTAAAATCTACTGAGGCTAGAGGGCTGCAAATTGGTATGTTGATCATCCACCCTCCAATTATCAAACATACCTAATCGCAGCCCTCTAGCCTCAGTAGCTTTCATTTCATTTAAGGTTAAAGGTAGCCATAATCGTGCGTCTGGCAACGATATAGGACTGGCCACCACCGGGCCGTGACTAATTTAATGGGTCACAGCCCATATAGCATTATACCGAGACCCACCGAAAGATAGGCCTTGATTGTACTCTGTACAGAAAACTCTATTGCGCCGGTGAAACTTCGGAGCATTTTTAAAATGCGCAGTAGTTTGTCTGGTGCTGTGGTGGAATCCTGTGATCTCCAATATTTAAGCGAGGAATGTCTTCATTTCTGCTCACTGGAATATCAGGTGCATCAGTTTTATTTTATATTCCCTCATATTTATTTATTTATAAACTCTCTCTCTACTTGTCTCTCTCTGTAGGTTGATTTCCCTTCGAAGCCCTCTGGGGATTGTAGACTACTGACTCTGTCCAGAAGTGGGTTTCAGCTGAGGACTCAAAGAAAGAAGGAATAAGTGCTATTCTTTCGATATTTTTATTATTATTGTTCAGCTGATGAACTCTATTCATATGGAACAAGCCCACCAAAGGGTCCATTGACCTGAAATTCAAGCTTCCAAAGAATATAGTCTTATTAGAAAGTAGTATCAGAAAGTAGAGGAAAATACAGAAAGAAGAGATCGCTTGTTAACAAAAACAAATGAAATTAAATATATTGTTGTTATGCAATGTGTATTTTTTTTCTGAGGATACAAACAAATATACGTAGTTGCCATTATGTTATTCATAATGAGCATGCTCTGAGCTTCCATAGTAAATTTCCATGTCATGCGATGCTCTTTTGTTATGGCAGAAGGAAATTTCCTAAATTGTTCCTAGTTCACCTTAGTTGAGGAAAATCTACGGACTGACTTTTCCCTGGGAGGTTGGGGGGGGGGGTGAGGGGGGGAGGGATGGGCCGGGGGGGATTGGGAATCGGGATGAGGCGGAAAGCTGCTAACTCCAACCATTTTGAAGCCTGTAACCCAGCTAGTTTAGAAGTGCTGTTTTTATTATTGTATCTATTATTAATGTTTTTTATTACTGTGATATATTTTTGTGAGTGTTATTCTGTTGTTGTTTATGATCTCATGTTTCATAATATTTATTACTGTATTTAGCATTGTACTTTTCAAAATTATATTATTGCTCCATTTATTTTTTTTATAAAGATAACATAAAAAGGCAACATATTTGCATACCTGTAGATGAGTATATTACAAATTAATGCACACACACACACATATATATATACACATATATATATATATATATATATATATATATATATATATATATATATATATATATATATAGTTGTGTGTGTGTATGTGTATATTTTAATAAATACAAAGATATAATTTATACAATATGTTCATATACTATTTTTATAGCTTTATATATACACGCATATATATATGTGTATATATATATATATATATATATATAAATATAAATATATATATAGATTTATTATATATACACGCATATTTATATATAGATTTATACACACACACCCACACACACACACACACACACATATATATATATATATATATATATATATATATATATATATATATATATATATATATATATATATATCACACACACATAATCTGAAACTTTTCTCTACCACACAACAATAATAGTTAAAGGAGAATGAATATTCCATACGTTTCCACTTGGAAAATATATTTGCGTTATCAAAACTGTGATGAAGCTAGCCTGAACATGAGAGAGAGAGAGAATCTTGTTTAACAGAGGAGGTGAATCTTCCCCAACAACCCGCCTCCCCTACTCCACCAAAAAAAAAAAAAAAAAGAAAAAACATAGAGAAAGAAAAAGTGTGCACAGTTTAATAGAAATGCACTCATGATTTAGATGTATTATTGCACCAAGAAAATACTTCGATAGTTGTTTTTCTGCTTCTGTGTTCATAAAGCAATGGAGTCGAACTCGTAGGAATACACAAAAATTATAGTTACAAGATCAGAATATTCTCAAAATTATATTATTATTATTGATATTATTATTATTTAGAAAATGAACCCCATTCACAAGGAATAGGTCCACAAGGGCCACTGACTTTAAATTCAAGTTTCCAAAGATTATGGCGCGCTTATTAAAATACTCTGCCGACAGTGAATTTGCCCAAACTCGTGAATGGATTTCTTTGCTAAAAGGAATGATTTAAGGACATCTAACATTTTTGAAATTTGAGTCATGGCCTCTTTTCGTTACCCTTTCCTTATCACCTCAGTACAGAACTAGTTAGCGGCAATTTTGTTCAGAGTGAGAGCGGGCCTATGGAATTAATCTTCTTGACCAGTGAGACTGGAGTCTCTTACAATGAATTCTCCCTAATTTAAGCATTTATAAATGCACTGAGCATCGGAGTTACACATCAACTGCTTCCTTCTCAGGAGCGCCTTGAAGTACTTGGCGAGTTGAAGTGGTGCATTACTATAGTACAGCAGCAGCAGCAGCAGGCCCAATATCAAGCTAGTCTGAAGGCGTATGAAGATGAAACGAAGGATCTACAAGCACTCATGACCAATGTCCATCAATATTTCCTTTGGTATTCAGGCTCGTTTGACCAGAATTTTTTGTAAAGTCGAGAGAACTTGGCTCCCCTCTGCCAATTCCTCCTCAAATTCCTGCACTCTCTCTCGTTTGGCCTCTACATCCCTCTCCACATTTCCCAAATCTCTCCTCAGTGCTGCTACAGAAGTCCCGCCACTTACTGCTTGCCTCGTAAGTGCTTCATTCCTGTTTGTGGTTACAAATAAAAAATGGAATTTGCATTATGATATTGTTGGTGGCATCCAGTTACGAAGTGTCGACACTACTATGAAACGCGTCACGACCAACGCTTAGGCACCTCATAGCAAACGCATCACGAACAGGTTCAATACAAGTCAATGAATCGTTGGTAATTCTGACCACCGCTTCGTAATATTAACCGAAGGCCCGTTTTCCACTTAAGGTCGCTGACTTGTCGTCAACCTATTTGTGATATGTGGGCGATACATTCCCGCGTTGTGTTCCTGACAAGATTCACTGTAGTGTGGACGCAACCTTAGTCATGAATATTTCAACGAAAACTGTTGCTTTGTATGAGATGATTTTTTTTCGAAATTATTCCCATGGAATCGGGGTTGTTGAGCGAAGAGCTTTTCGAATTTTGAAGGGGAAAGGGCTGAGCACCATTAAATTACAGGCATAAATAAGATGTTTCAGAATGTATCGAATGTTTTGAATTTTCGTATACACACATGTACACATACATATATATATATACGTATATATATATATATATATATATATATATATATATATATATATATATATATATGTATGTATGTATATATATACCTACAATTTATGCATACATTAGAATCATTCAAATTGCATATATATATATTTTATATATATATATATATATATATATATATATATAATATATATATATATACATCATATATATATATATATATATTATATATATATAATATATATATATATATATATATATATATATATACATTTGAAATGATTGGAATGTATGCGTAAATTGTAGATATATATATATGTATGATTATATATATATATATATATATATATATATATATATATATATATATTTATATAATTGGATATATAAATATATGTTTACAAGTACTGGGAACGTACTGTATCTTGAAATGCCTTCCTGACATTTACTACCCTAGAACCACGCAGAATAAAATAAAAGTAAACAAACCCAGGAAATTACTTACTGCTGACGGAGAGACACCGTCTGGGCGACAAGGGACAAGGCTGTCGAAGGAAATAAGTAGTACGTTACTTTTGGAATCTACGTAAACGTTTAATGTAATCGCTCCGATTACTATCAGTCTCAACATTTCGTTTTTTTCTCACTTTTAGGTAACATGGGGAAAGAGCATTGAGGGCAGTTAGCTAGCTAACCACGGTAGGGAATAGTTTAGAAAATTAAGTATTTGCAAGATTCATGTAAATTGTGATTTATCCACAATTTTTGGGGGATAAGGGTACAATTTTCCTCCCTATGGCCATAATATTGTCATATTTTAATATTTATCTTACACTATATTAATATGCCGAATTGTACAGATTTAGAAATTTTAAATTTTAATTTTTAATAGTATAAATCTGTTTAGCTAAAGTTGCAATTTTCTAATTGTAACCTTAATATTAACTTATCATAATAATTTTGCAATATATTTACATGGTAAATCCTACATATTACTTTTTCACAAGACATTTCTTAATAGTATAATGGTTGAGGTTAATTGCAATGAACGTATGTTTGTTTGTATGGTGTTTTTACGTTACATGGAACCATTGGTTATTCAGCAACGGGACCAACGGCTTTACGTGACTTCGAACCACGTCGAGAGTGAACTTCTATCACCAGGGCTACACATCTCTCACACCTCAATGGAATGACCGAGAATCGAACTCGAGGCCACAGAGGTAGTACGCCAACACCATACCGACCACGCCACTGAGGCGCTCGATGAATATATGAAGATGCTCTTCTCCCGTATATGTGGCCCGCTATTACAGAAACCTCTTCACTATATGCTCTGTAGGGGCGTTGTTGGTTAATGTCGCCACTGCACCTCACACAGTACACTGTAGGCTTTTCTTAATGTCGCTTTCACCGTCGTTCTTTCCTCAACTCTCTCCTAACAATTGATTCATATTACAGCTACCAGGTTTAGAACCTTCGTTACTTTCAATTTCCCTTTCAGGGCTGGATGACCTCATAGGCCCCAGTGCATAGCGTTTGGCATAGTCTATATATTTTTAGTAGAGCTTCTCTGGCCCTTTGTATTCTCTTCTATCCATAAAATTGGAGAAAATAGTATAAAGCTGAACGACTCTATAATTCACTCCCTTATTTCAGGGCCAAAACGAAATTGGGATCAATAGGTCTAAATTGATGCAACGAGCTGTCTTACTACCTTCAGCCCCTGCAGGAGACTGCCGGTTTCCCTCGACGTCCTGGGTGTTTTGCCTCCTCCTCCTTGGGCGCTGTCCCGCACAAGAAGAAGATGAAGAACCACCACCACCGGAGTGCCCTTGGGGATGTCGTCTCTCCATTATTCTCCAGGTGCTTGAGCTTCCAAGACTGATTCTTTCAATTGGGAATCGAGTTTTTATAGGATTCCGCGGGTGTAAGCCCCGCCCACTAAACGCATGCATTGTGTGAGCTATCATAATAATGATGACGTCAGTGAATTCCAAATATCTTTAAATGTAATTGCTCATAGCTTTTTTATTTTTTTTTATTTTAAATACCAAATTTACCTCGTTTCGTCTCTTCAGGAAATATAATCAGACGGCAATTGCATCACTACTTCGTTCTGGTAGTCTTTCCACGTCACAAAACTGTTAAAATTCTGACGTATTTTCACATCTTCAATATATGGATATATATATATATATATATATATATAATATATATATATATATATATATATATGTATATATATATATATATATATAATTGTAATGTAATTATATATATATGTATATACGTATTATATACATGTATCTTGTAGGTAGCAATGCTACTTATGAATTGCTAGTGGCTTGGGTTACTCAAGTACACATCCCATGTGTATTTAAGTCTTGCTTAAGAAAAATTAACATACTGAGGGTTGTACGTATGTTTAACTCAGATATCGCTAATTTAACTTTTGTATTTCATTCGAACTTTGTAGGCCAGACAAGAAACTAATGGTGGGTTGTGAACTTTGTAGCGAAGAAATACTTAAAAAATTACGTATTGGAGAGTCTCGTGGCAAGTGTCAGGTCAGCCCATTAACAATGCTGCTACTGCATTGTTAGTAGAGTAACCTAGACGTTCCTGCATTAAGAGGAGGTGCCAGGGACATGGAATACAACTACATTATGTCTCAAGTAAATGCAGTGCTTTGGGGGAGGGGGCAAATCTCCTCGGTGGAAACAAATGCCGCACAGATCGCACTCTAGAGTCTTGACACCTGTGAGGAACAACAAACTCCACACTTTCTCAGGTGCTGGATGCCAAAAATCAAAAGAGGTAGCATTCCTTTTGTATGGCTGCGGTTTAGTATTTTGAGTGTGACTGGATGCAAAAAAGCAGAGAAAAAAAATGGATGATAGTTAATTTTTCTTTTTAATTAGAGTGAAGTGGATGCTATAGCCTTGAAGAGACACAAGTGAAAGGTTAGGGTTTGCAGAAGAGGGATATTGGTCACAGACTGATTGTACCTGGGTGGTGCTTGTAGTGTTCGGTGCTAGTAATGGGTGACAGAGTATAAAGGTTACTCCGAGGTTTTTATGTGTAATCTTGAGTGTGATAAAAGAAAAAGAGTGGATGCAAAAAGTGTATATGGTCTAGGAATAGAAAAGGAGACAGTGAATTTCTGCCTGGCTAGTAATATGAGGTGATTTAAACGAACTTAAGGCCGCCGCTAACATTCGGTTATACCTGCGCAGTTATACCTGCTCGGGCCAAAACTGAATAACTAGCGCTCAGTTATAACTGCACAGTAGGCCTATGCAGTTATAACTGAACGTTAGCGGGTTCGGTTTTGCCTGCACATGCAGACTGTCTAGGCATAGCTGCGCAGGTATAACTGAACGTTAGTGGCGGTCTTAGTGAACGTGAGAGATATTACCTAGTTCTTCATGGAATTACACTGTGTTAACTTCACTGTGGACTGAAGAGCGTACTGATGTTTGTGATGGTAAGGAGCGTAGCTGGAGTTGTATCTCATCATTAGCTGGTTGGAGAAGTGAAAATAGTTAAGAGCTATTAGCTGGAGACAGTGTCCTTACCTTACAGACCTTAAAGCTCGTTCGGGTTTCCTCAGGTCCCTCAGTGTGAGGCACCTCTAATGTCTACCACGGAATTGCTAATCCATCTTCTGGTACATTTTGCATCTTCCAATCTTGGATGGTCTGGAATGCAGCTTAAATATTTGTCGAGCTTATTCTTAAACACATCTACGCTCACTCCTGATATGTTCCTCAGATGAGCTGGCAACGCATTGAATAGACGCTGCATTGTCGATGCTAGTGCGTGGTGGATTAATGTCCTGTGTGCTTTCCTTAGTTTTCCTGGTATAGTTTTGGGCACTATTAATCTACCTCTGCTTGCTCTTCCTGAAATTTTTAGCTCCATGATGTTTTCGGCAATTCTTTCTATCGGTTTCCATGCCTGTATTATCATGTAGCGTTCTCTTCTCCTTTCTAGACTATATAATTTTAAAGATTGTAGTCTTTCCCAGTAGTCAAGGTCCTTAACTTCTTCTATTCTAGCTGTAAAGGACCTTTGTACACTCTTTATCTGTGCAATATCCTTTTGGTAGTGAGGGTACCATATCATATTGCTATATTCAAGTGGATTACGTACATAAGTTTTATAAAGCATAATCATGTGTTCGGCTTTTCTTGTTAAAGTGCCATAACAACAGTCCCATTTTTGCCTTGCATTTTGCCAATAGTATTGCTATATGATCATTGCATAACA
>NC_061093.1:15071851-15114351 GCF_015104395.2 Macrobrachium nipponense | reverse complement strand
TGAACGATTCCATTTGCTAGATTTTACAGAAAACATTGGAAACTCACATATAAAAAATTATAACCTTAATAGTGTGAGGCATGCGACCTACTCTATTGTTTTCGATGTCGTGAAGTGCGCGGGAATCGAATGTCAATGTGTCATTTATCGGTCAAAGAAACTTTCTCTGCCCAGCGAGAGACAATTAGTGCACTGCATTTGGTGAAGTTCCTGTTAGAGAGATATCAAGAGGGTTTAATATACCGAAGATGATCATACATAGACGAATCAAATTGTTTTTAGAACGGCAAAGTTTAGAAAATATATCTAGAAGTGGAACTCCTTGAAGCCACCACAACAGAGCAAGACAATATGATTGTTGCAGCTGTTAAAGAACAACCCATGACTACAACGGTAGGTTTTTATTGTAAATATCTCAAAATGGACTTCAACGAGAAAATCACCTTTCATATTTCCTATCCTTTCAGCTACTTATAATATGCTCATGGTAGTTGTTCTAGGCATACGCGTGAAATTAATTTAATTAATTTCAATTTAGAAGAAGTGAATAGCTACAGTAAGATTGACCCAAGAATTCATTTATGAAAGTAAGCCTTTTTTCATAATGTGTTCGTCAGCTATGACTCTCACAGCTTTTCAACTTGTGCTGATGAAGTACGTAATTTCATGTGATTGATTTTACAGGATTGTATTTTGACATAAGATAGCTAGGTCTGAGTATATTATGTTAAGCAATAATGAAAAGGATAAGAAAAAAAGGAGAACATGACCAATAAAAAAGAATAACGGGAATAATCAAATAAAGCAGATTAATATAGATATTGTCATTTTAAATATTAATTCACATTAAGAATCGGAGAAAATAGATCTAGGCTAATCAGGTGTCAAAATCAGAAGTCAAATTTTGGCCTACTAAATGTGCTATGCAAATGATTTTATTGATCAAAGAACAAAATTAGTTTAATTAGACTTTTCTATTAACAAATATTGACAGGCTTAATGTATCATTTATCGGCTGTAAGTGACGAACTGACGATACCCTTGTACAGTACGATACTTTGGGTCATGACTCGAGTGGCAGCAACCTCCAATGCTTATGTCATTGCTGCCACGAAAAATTATTTGAGAATAAAATCAACATTCGTGACCCGTACTTATACTTTGCAAAATAATGATCTTTGATACGTTAAATAAATATACTAAATTCAAATTTAATTTATTTCAGGTATACCATCTTTGAAAGGGAATATTATTTATTAATAAGTAAATAGTCAGGCACATGCATAATATTCACAACGAACAGTGAATAGAGACTACGTATGTGTGTGTTTTCCGAAGATATGGCAACAGCACAGTAATTTACGCCTAAGTTACCGTGGTATTGCCATACCTTTAGCACTCTAACGTGTCATCGGAGTCGTAGGCTTCATTAAGCCTTGTCAAGTTGTCAAGCGTGGAGGTGAGAATGTCACTTTTAGGTCTGGCGAGGTATAACATATGTATGTCTAAGTTGTATACAAATTCGAGAAAACCAGGGTTCCTTCAAATGAAAGCCTCATAGTTAATATTGTGGGCCTGTTGCTTCCCGAACAGCGAGGAATTGTCTCATTGTATCTTCATTAACACGTCTGGTTCCCTTCTCGCCAGGTTCCTGATGTGTGTGTGTATAAGTTTCGCTAATGCGTTCTGAAAAAATATATATTTTTTATTCTCTTTTAATCTTGGTTCCATTATACGTATATATATATATAATATATATATATATATATATATATATATTATTCTCTAATAATCATGGTTCCAGTATAGATATATATATGATATATATATATATATATATATATTATATATATATATATATATATATATATATATATATATGTATATATATATATATATATATATATGATATATATTATATATATATTATAATTGGTCAAGACCTCGTAGGCCTTGTCCTGAAGGAGGAGGGCCGAAGTTTTTAGTTTGTCCTTTTAAACAAAGGAGCATTGAATCCTTTCACTAAGAATTTGCCATAAGGCCTCCTTCTAATGGACTATTGGAATCAATATTTAGCACTCTGACGTGTCATCGGAGTCGTAAGGTACAATTAAGCCTTGTATATATATATATATATATATATATATATATATATATATATATATATATATATTATATATACTAGAAAGGAGCAGAAAGAGTTTTTGTATATTTAAAAATGTGTATTTACGTAATCAATTTATACTTTATATCTAATTGCATGTTTGCAATGTTCATCAGAAAATTGTCGAAAAAGGAAATTTGAAGGAAGTCGGATTATAAATGGTAAAATTCTGTGGCACATTGCATATCAATATTAATAGATATTTGCTTAATCCTTCTATCTGTTTTTGCTATGTGGTAACATAGGTTGAAATGTACTTGGTTAAAATACGATTTTCAGGTTGAAAAAAGCCGTTTTAAAGTTCAGCTCATTGACGAAAGTCATTATAGACTTCCTTTGGAATATTATTATTATTGTTATTATTATTATTATTATTATTATTATTATAGTTATTATTATTCTTATTGTATTATTATTATATTATTATTCATTTCTCGATTCCCAAACGGACCGCCGAGGGATTTTAACGCAGCTTTACACGTAATCTGCCTACGCGGAACCAGCCCCATTCCCTTTTTGTTTCCCCTCTGTTGTTTCCCATTTGTTATATTTCTCTATGCTTTTTTCCTCTCTGTTGTTTCCCTCTCTATCGTTTTCCTCTGTTTACCCCTCTATTGGTTTCTCTCTCTTGTTTTCCTCTCTGTCGTTTCCCTCTCTTGTTTTCCATCAGTTGTTTCCTCTTTGTTGTTTTCCCTTTATTGTTTTCTTTCTGTTGTTTCACTTTCTTGCACCCTATCTGATGTTTTCCTCTGTTACTTCCCGTCTGTTGTCGCCCTCTGTCGTTTCCCCCTCTATTGTTTTCTCTCTCTTTATTGCCTCTGTTGTTTTCCACCAGTTGTTTTATCTTTGTTGTTTTCCTTTCATATGCTTTCCTTCTGTTGTTTTCCCTCTGTTGTTTTACTTATTTGTCTCCTCTCTGCTTTTTCCTCTGTTGTTTCCCGTCCGTTGTTCCCCTCTGTTGTTTCCTGTCTGTTTTCTCCCCTATTGTTTCCCGCCTGTTGTTCTCCTCATTGTTACCTGTCTGTTGTTTTTCCCATATTGATTCCCGTCCGTTGTTTTCCCTCTGCTGTTTTCTCGTTACTGCCACGTCTCCACATCACTAATTATGTCCGGTTCGATGTGGTTTGCTTTGTTCCTCAAACCTCTTGAGTTCTGATGTGATTTGATGCAACTTTCCCCCGGAAATGTTGTTTCTTTATTGTACCTCAGTTTATTCGTTTTAAGGTTTCTGTTAAGGAAAACTATTGAGATGCTTTGTCTGTCCGTCGGCACTTTTTCTGTCCGCCCGAAGATCTTGAACACCACTGAGGCTAAAGGGCTGCAAATCGATATGTTGATCATCCATCCTCCAATCATCAAACATACCAAACTGCAGCCCTCTAGCCTCAGTAGATTGTATTTTATTTAAGGTGAAGGTTAGCTATGGATCGTGCGCCTGGCACCGCTATTGGTGCCAAAAACACAGGTCATAACCGAGCCGTGGCTCTGAGTTTCATACAGCAATATACGCCGTACAAAAACTTTGGCGAATTTTTTACCTGTTTATTCTCTATCATTGGACATTTAAACATACGTAATTACTATTTATAAAACAGTTGTCATGTCGTCGGTGTCAGTAACCTATAGATGTTATCACGTCAGTTTCAGTAAACATAAATCAATCATGGCCAGGTCACTGGGGCAGCAGGGTGCCTTTAGTGTGTCTGACGTATTCCGATAGTAAGTGTTTAGGATGGGGGAGAATTTTGCATTCGTCTTCAGCTCGAAAAAAAAAAATACTTTTCTTTATTTTCAATGTCTTCTTCTTTAAATGGATGGTTGACCTTGTATTCTGATAATTTCCTCACATTTTTTACCTATTCATTTATTAGTTTGTTAGTTTATTTTCTGTTTTTAGTTACTGGTCTCTTCTTTCTGTATTTCCCAATACCTTCCGTTACTTCTTTCAAATGAACACGGTATTCTTTGTGAAGCTTCATTGTCAAGTCAAATGGCCCTTTGGTGGACTGGTTCCATATAAATAGGCTTCATCTTGTGAATAATATTTTTCGTTCTTTCAGCTTTGTTTAACCAACGAATGGAGAGCGATTTAGGCTGAAACGTCCGGTTCAGAAAAATACGTCGTTGCATCATGATAGAGTGACCGTCCCGGTTGCAAAATAGATCTTAACGGGTTGGAAAGTTAATAAAAACTGTATTAACTGAATAATCAGTAACCCTGGGGATGCGTCATGATCAGGTGAAGCGGTGTTTGAAAGCGAGAGGCATTTGTTGTGTCCATCACTCTTCTCATGATGGAAGAGGGTTATGTTTATTGTGGCTTCCAGCACAAGTGGTTTATGTATTTAGCTGGCCAGTCTTGAGAGAGAGAGAGAGAGAGAGAGGTGGGGAGGGGAGGTGGGGAGGGAGGGGGTCGTCGTGTTAAAGTATAAGATCTAAGTCTCGAAGTATGCGGAAGGAGCTTGTCTTTCAAGAAGTTTTAGGAAATAGGGAAAAAGTACGGAACAGGTAAATTTTTTTTTGAACTTCAATTTAACTATATTCTTTACCTTTTACATGTACATGTGACGCACACGCACACTGTGTTAGACCAGCCTAACGTATTATCTATCTGCTTGTTTGTCGTCTGTCTTTGCAGTTTATATTTACGAGTACATACAGAAAAGACAAAAGGGCAATATGGTGACAGACATACAGCTGACGTTCGTCTTCGAGATGTACTTAAAGTAGTAGTCGTAGTTATGGGTCGAGGCAATGCCTTTTGCAACGGCGCCTCTTAATCTTGAGTATTTTTTGTTTATTTGTTTAGCTCTTTCCTTTTTTTCTCTCTTTTTTTCCACATCCAGTATATGGTTTCTTTTCTTATTTCGGTTGTTACCTGTAAATAGAAATTTTCCAACTATGTCACTTTCCTTCTCTTCATAGGGTTGCTGTAGCCCTATTGCTTTAACACGTTCTTCTCTATAAGTACCACAATATAAAAAGGAAATGAAATATGTGTTCTACTGTATTATGGCAAAAAGGACAACAGGTGTTCTCATTCTGGTGCCTTTTTGCTATATTTAAATTAAGAGAGTTAGTTTCCGGCTTTGAAGAGAAGTATTGAACCAGTAGAATTATCATAAATTTCTTCATCTTTTATTTCTCTTTCCACATTTTATATATATTCACAGTCACTTTATTTTCCAAATCTTCTTTCCACCTCTGTGTCCGATATTCTGCTTTGTTCTTTATTTCTGTTTCTGGACATTCCTTCTAATTTTCTTAAATTTATTTTAACTTCATGCATGTCTTTTCCACTGTTTTTCCACTCCCATTTTCTTCAATAGCTCAACCGGCAGACGCCATATACTCTGCACCAACCCAAAATGTAGAGGCCGCTAAGCTTGGTCCTGTAGCAAATTCTTGAGATGTATTGCATTAACCCCAGCTTTTTTTGCCATGTCCCTAGGTTAGGTTAAGTGGGTTTGGTTAATTTAGGACAGGTTAGGTTGGGTTAGATTAGATTAAATCCAAATGGTATCATTTTCGTAATTTGGGTGTGGGAAACAATGGGATTTCTTTTCAAGAAAATTCTATGGTTAATTTTTGTGATATGGCGTCCTGCTTGTTTCAGGGAAAGGTCCGGTACTCGGTTACATCTCAGGGAAAAGGCCCCTTAAGATTTCGTCAAAGCAACGCTCGCAACATACCCAGTTGGAATGACTTGATTAAAGATCCATATACAAACTCAGGAGAAATGTCTTTGCTATGAAGACAAAATTGTAGCCCGAGAGGAGGACTCTTCGCATTGCTAATGAGGCAGGCGAGAGCTCAAGCACGGCAGGCTGAAGGAAAAGCCACTAAGAGCAGATGCAATATCTAGAAAATTAGAATCGGGTGATTTCCCTCGGTTTCGGAATGACATTCAGTCCCTAATTCCCAAAAACGAAAAGCAATCACAGAGAGTAGGAGAGCCGTCGTCGAAGAGGCTATCGCAAGAATGTGGGGCAACACTTCAATTGTATTCTGAATTACATAAGCGAGTAAAACTCAAAGGAACGTAGACAACCTTCTCTCTCTCTCTCTCTCTCTCTCTCTCTCTCTCTCTCTCTCTCAAAAAAAAAAAAAAAAAAAAAAAAAAACAAAAAAAAAAAAAAAAAAAAAAAATTTGCAATTGCACATTTGGCGCGATTTATAACTTTTCAAAGCAGTTATAAGTCTGGTTATGAAGAATCTGTCCAAGAGGCACGATTATAACTAAATGGTGAGTGGCAATCAGTTCTTGTTTCTGTGGTTGTTAACTAAAGGCAAGGAAAACAAGTTGTAATTACTTTTTTCCCTTTTTTCGCCGTTTGGCTCGAAGCCTGCAATTTACTTTGGTGTATTCATTTGCAATAATTCCTTAGTTAACCTATAGTTCTTACGCTTAGATCGAGTGACACCTCTGTACATTGTACCTAATCGGATGCCACGAACCTGGCAACGGAGGTTGCGAGATGGTCGGAGAGGCCGATGGACTCCGCCCACTTTTGGTCGGACGATCGCCCCATAGACAGTTAAGGGCCCCCTTAGACGTTTAGATCGCTAGATCCGGTCATCTGAATCGGAAGTAAATCTCACTGTCTATGGGGTTATCGTCCGACAAAAGTGGGCGGAGTCCGTCGGCCTCTCCGACCAACTCGCAAACCTGCGTTGCCAGGTCGTGGCATCCGATTTTAGTTCAGGTGGGCCGGAGGTCTCCACGTCTAGGCGTGATCTGAAGATTTACTTCACTTTCAATGAGACGCTGAGTGGCAACATGGCAACTACGTCCGTAGATAATGAGTTTCTGGGAGGAGTTTACTGAACTCATAGGAAAGCGAAATTAGTTATGATAAATCAGTTGCAAACTACAGGAGGATGGTATATATATATATATATATATATATATATATATATATATATATATATATATATATATGTTGCATCTTGCATAGTCTAATGGCATATCCGGTAGTTTAGTATACAGTAGGTCTATGATCCGTTAATGCAGAATAGGCACTTAAACCTACGGTTCTTCAGCCAAGTAAGTGAAGTGTACAATTTTCAACTCTTGTACGCATTACTGAATATTCATATTGTCATAGACTTTTATTTTATTTTACGTATAAAAATAACAATGTAATTTAAACAACAGTACTACGCGCACACACACCTAGATATATATATATATATATATATTATATCTATATATATATATATATATATATATATATATATATGTATATATATATATATATATATATATATATATATATATATATATATATATATATATATATATATATATATATACACTTATATGTGTGAGTATATTATGTGTTTACGTATTTTGCTTGTATGCTATGTCTGTATGTATTAGTAGTACTGTTGTTTGAATTACATTGTTATTTGTCGCAGATAAAATAAGTTTATGACAATACTTTCAATAATATTTAAATTTTCCTTGTTCAAATAATTTTCTGTGGAAAAGATCTGAAAATTGTATTCTTACTTGAGTACAGAACCGTGGTTAATTAAATTAAAGGGCCTATTCTGCTTCAACGGAACTGCAGACCTACTGTACCTGTACCAGGCTGTGTACCACTAGAATATGAAAGATGCTGTGTATGCAACATAGTTACTTTTTACCTTTGTAAACTCGTGTTGCATAACTTGAATAATTGCTGTACATGTCTCAGGGATTATTATGCCCCAAGGAACGACTTGTAGCGTGTAAGCGAAGTGTGTCCAGCAACCTCTCGCACAATGATTTTGGTTGTGTGTGTGTGTATGTTTTTTTTTTTTTTTTTTTTGTTATGTAATAATTCCATGTCGGTTTGCTCCTCCATTCTCGGGTAATCAAACCAGTCACCAGGGTAAAGTTTCAATTCATTAAATAAACAATTGTGAGATAATTAATTTTATTTCTTCAACCATAGTTCAATTCAGGCTCTCCTTTTTCGCTGGGGGTTTGTAGTTACAGCTGCAAGAGCGCAGTCTATATCGTCTTCACTGAGCGGAGCGGCTACGTCCTCACTCTACCAGGTTTCGGCAAACTGAAGTGAATCTGAACGTCTATGGGCAACACAGATGCCGGAGACAGAACGGAACCTGATCCGCCGGTCGTAACGTCTATGGGGCCCTTAACCCTGGATAGGTTTCGCTATATTGGTACCCCGTTGAAGGTGAGTGCGGGTAGAGCTCGATCCCAGCGCCTAGCAAAATTTGTGAAAATTTTATTTTTACTAGAATGCTTTACATTTTATTTTCTAAAATTAATTTAAGCATTGAAAAAAACTACTGAAAAGATAAATCATACCCATCTACAAATTAAATATTTATTACAAATATATAAATAAAATATGTGAATAAATTAAAAAAAAATAATTTACGAAAATATAAAAAAAAGATAGAAAATAAGCTATATACAAAAAAATGAAGGAATCCTTCCTAAAACTACTATTTACAATATGTGACTGCCAGAAAAGGTGTCCGACCCATAGGGGCCAACATCTGAAAAGAGAAATAAAGGGAAAACTTTTGGCAAAAAAATTTGTCAAAATTTCACGAATTATTTTGGTACCTAAATGAAATAGGAAGTGGCTAATTTTTTTTTATACGATAAACTCATATTATCCTAGAGCGGAATTATGTAAAAAGATTTGTACTAAGATGTAATTTACTGTTATATCAGGGGCAAAATCTATAGGCCATTTTTTGACCTCCTAGGTTCACCATGAAAATTTCTTATAAAAATCATTGTAACTATTACAGAATATGATATTTATGCATGAAAATGTACCAACATATCACAAAATCTATATAAAACAAGAATATATAGAGATATGCCAACTCACCTTTCGGGTATGTAAACAAAATGGCCACGATCCACACCAACTTCGACTGCCAAATCTGCCACCTGAATTATCTGACTTGCGCTAACAATACTATAAACTAAATTTGCTATGGTGAACCTATTGCTCTTTTTTCATTAATAATATATGAGCGTGTATAGACATTTTCCAGTTAGGAAGCTTTGTCATAAGATAAAGTTCAAAAATGTTATTCTCTCTCTCTCTCTCTCTCTCTCTCTCTCTCTTCCTATTGTATGTCGATGGTTCATTGACATAAACTGATGTAATCTGTCACCAGAAAAGGCACAGACCCACTTCTTCCCCCCCCCCCCCCCCCGCCCTGTCAAGCCCTCTACCTCGTAGTCATTTCAAGGTCACCTGCTTCGCCTCCAACCCATTCTCGCACACTCCAGTTGTTTGCCATAGAAGTGTCAGCAACCTCTAAATTTTCATCAACACCATTTTCTAATTCCCTTAGAAGTCAGTTGATGACATCCATGCCCAGAAAATACTTCCTGCTGGCCATTGTTGATGAGAACTGCAAATTCAAAATATCCCTTTTGCATTACACAATCATTTAAGTTCTCAATCTAAAAAACTATCTAGTCTTTGTGCTGGCATTCTTGTTTCTCCCATTTCTTCTATATTATGTTTTTTTTTTTTACCAGCCTTCCCTCTCTGTTTTCCTCATACCGCCAAAACATCTTGGAACACTGTTATTCATATCTTCACAAACATTAACCTTTTTAGCTACTTCTTTGTATCTTGGAATCTTTCACCAATTCTAATGATATTCTAATTATTTCGCATAAGCCGCGCAAATAATTCTTCGAGAGAGTTTCAATCTGTATTTTTCATCATGTGTTCATCATCGACACCTTGCTACCTTAAAGGAGATTTTGCTCATGAGTTCATTCATAAATAAATTCCAGCTTTGGTTCCCTAACACCCATTGTGACTCTCTTCTTCTCTCGTCTTGCTAATCTCTATTGCATCTCTTCACAATACTGTAGTCAGTAAACACTTGCTTTATGAAAAATCTATGATAATATTCATTACTCCATATTCCTTGATTCCATTTGCTCTGACAGTTTTCTATATGCTCACTTTCTCTCAAGTTTCATGTAGTTTGTCTTTACTTTCTCTAAATCAGTACTATATCATCTGCAAACATCAGCCGTTGTACATATCATGCAACAATTGTTTTTGTCCTACAACTTACATATTTGCTAGATCGAATGGGATCAACCAAAAGGTACAGTGACCTAAATTGTCTTTTCATAATATATATATTATATATATATATATATATATATATATATATATATATATATATATATATATATATATATAGTACTGATTTAGAGAAAGTAAAGACAAAACTACATAATTTTCCAAGTTGCATCTGGGAAAGTTTCCCTAGAATTTTGCAATCAGAAATCGGATGTGGTTACAGTAATGATTTTTTTTATAAAGGGCGTGAAACTCACTTGGAAACATCGAATTCAGCGCATTGTCTGTTGCAGTGACTTCTCGTTAGCCGAGAACGAACGTTCGAAATGCACACAAACACACACAATTATATATATATATATATATATATATATATATATATATATATATATATATATATATATATAATATATATATATATATATATATATATATATATATATATATATATATATATATATATATATATATATATAAATATATATATATATAATTATATATATATATATATATATATATATATATATATATATATATATATATATATAATTGTGTGTGTGTGTGTGTGTGTGCATTTCGAACGTTCGTTCTCGGCTAACGAGAAGTCACTGCAACTTGGAAAATTATAAGTCTAGAACTGTGTTGCTGTTTATGTAACATTGATCAGCGTCATAAAGCATGGTAGGGAGGGCGTGTTCAATAATGGGGAAGGTAACGGAAAACAAAAAGACAAATGTCGCTCATAAGTTTTCTAGTATATTTCAGACTAGTATTGTTTTTCCACGCAACAAACCTTCATTTATGTATCATCCCGTTCTCGTTTTTATGCCTTTTTTAAGCTAACATAGAAAACGGAACGAACAATTTTGTTTAAAGTCCAATGCAGGATTTAACCCAGCACTGTAGGCGTTACTTAAGGTTCTTTATAGCGTCCTTTCATTCCTTTTACTGTACGTCCGTTCATATTCTCTCTCTGCCATCTTACTTTCCTCAACCCTCTTCTAACAATTGTTTCATAGCGCAACTGAGATTTACCTCCAATTACACCTTTAAATCCTTTTTATCCTCAATTCCCCTTTCAGCACTGAATGACCTCATGGGCACCAGCGCTTGGCCTTTGACCTAAATTTTGTATTCAATTCTATACCGGAATTATAAATATTCCTGGAAGTCCTATACTTATTCTGAGGTCACTTTATACTTTATTCGGGGATAATTCTGAATAAATTCTTAATAATGGCCTCTATTGATATATATCAATAGAGTATTTACATAGTGATGATGAGTGAAGTCACGTGAACGAGGCCATTATTAAGACTTCGAATTCAATGTGAGCTTTAGAAAATCTGTAAAGGCAGCAGGAGAGAGAGGCTAAATATATTTGGTCTGTCTCCTGCTGCCTTTACAGGTTTTCTAAATTTCACACAGAATTCGAAGTGAACTGTTATATCGTGCGGTTTGTTAATATATCGATAATATCAGTATCTCAATTTTTACATTATTTCACACCATGCCATTTCAAAGTAAGCCTTAGTTGAGCGCTATGCTTCAAAAGTATTCCTTATTATTATTATTATTATTATTATTATTATTATTATTATTATTATTATTATTATTATTATCTATTCGACTGGGTAGTTTTTATCGTGTGGGGTTCCGGGTTACGTCCTGCCTCCTTAGGAGTCCATCACGTACGCTGTGTCTAGTAGCACACACTTCTACATCAGTCCTGCAGCTACTACAACCTCTAGTTTTTCCAGGTTCCTTTTCAGGGATCTTGGGATGGTGCCTAGTGTCCCTATGATTATGGGTACAATTTCCACAGGCATATCCCATATCCCTCTTATTTCTATTTTCTGGTCTTGATACTTATTATCATTATTATTATATTAGCATGAGTCTTGAAACGGAGAAACAAATCCGCAGTTACGTAACTGTACACACACACACAAACACACACTCACACACACATACACACACACACATTTTTATTATATATATATATATATATATATATATATATATATATATATATACATATATATATGTATATATATATATATATATATATATATATATATATATATATATATATATATATATATATATATATATATATATATATATGAATAATTATCACATCACCGTGATTCATATAAATCATTCGAGCTACAAATGTCCTTTAATATCTAATTCACTCTACCTCGGAACTGATATATTTTCATATATGTACCGAAGGGGAATTTTTAGTTGATAATAATTCCGTCCCTCAAGGATCGAACCACCGTCGATCCCATGAGGGGACGAAATTATTATATCAACTAAGAATTCTCTTCGGTACATATATGAAAATATATCAATTCCGAGGTAGAGCGAATTAGATATTAAAGGACATTTGTAGCTCGAATGATATATATATATATATATATATATATATATATATATATATATATATATATATATATATATATAATATATATATATATATATATATATATATATATATATATATATATATTAGTTACATAACTGATTTTATTTCTCTATTATTATAATATTATTATTCAGGATATTCTCCAGGAGGTTTAACCAACATGGTACGCAGCGTATTTTTTTTCCTTTTTACGAAGACTGAGGTTGAAGAACCCATACTTTCTACTGATGGGTTATAATGTAACATTTGACTGGAGGGGCGAATAGTGAATAACTCTGTACAAATTAAATGACGTAGAAACTGTTATTATTATTATTATTATTATTTATTTTTTTTTTTTTCTCTATCACAGTCCTCCAATCCGACTGGGTGTATTTATAGTGTGGGGTTCCCGGTCGCATCCTGCTCCTTAGGAGTCCATCACTTTTCTTACTATGTGTGCCGTTTCTAGGATCATACTCTTCTGCATGAGTCCTGGAGCTACTTCAGCCTCTAGTTTTTCTAGATTCCTTTTCAGGGATCTTGGGATCGTGCCTAGTGCTCCTATGATTATGGGTACGATTTCACTGGCATATCCATATCCTTCTTATTTCTATTTTCAGATCTTGATACTTATCATTTTTTCCCTCTCTTTCTCTTCAACTCTGGTGTCCCATGGTATTGCGACATCAATGAGTGATACTTTCTTCTTGACTTTGTCAATCAACGTCACGTCTGGTCTGTTTGCACGTATCACCCTATCCGTTCTGATACCATAGTCCCAGAGGATCTTTGCCTGATCATTTCTATCACTCCTTCAGGTTGGTGCTCGTACCACTTATTACTGCAAGGTAGCTGATGTTTCTTGCACAGGCTCCAGTGGAGGGCTTTTGCACAATGAATCATGCTCTTTTTGTACTGGTTCTGTGCAAGTGCCGGGCATTCACTTGCCATGTGGTTTATGGTTTCATTTTTCGTATTGCACTTCCTACATATGGGAGAGATGTTATTCCGTCTATCGTTCTTTGAACATATCTGGTTCTTAGGGCTGATCTTGTGCCGCTGTTATCATTCCTTCAGTTTCCTTCTTTAGCTCTCCCCTCTGTAGCCATTGCCAATTGTCATCGCTGGCTAGTTCTTTAGTCTGTCTCATGTATTGTCCATGCATTGGTTTGTAGTGCCAGTCATCTGTTCTGTCTGTCTTTCTCCTGTCTCTGTATATTTCTGGGTCTTCGTCTACTTTATTAGTCCTTCTTCCCATGCACTCTTTAGCCACTCGTCTTCACTGGTTTTCAGATATTGCCCCAGTGCTCTGTTCTCGATGTTGACGCAGTCCTCTATACTTAGTTAGTCCTCTCCCTCCTTCCTTTCGTGTTATGTATAGTCTGTCCGTATTTGCTCTTGGGTGTATTGCTTTGTGTATTGTCATATGTTTCTGGTTTTCTGATCTATGCTGCGGAGTTCTGCCTTTGTCCATTCCACTATTCCTGCGCTGTATCTGATTACCTGGGCACTGCCCATGTTGTTTATGGCTTTTATCATATTCCGGCGTTGAGTTTTTGACTTGAGTATCGCCTTGAGTCTCTGCATATATTCTTTCCTGATCGTGTCCTTCATCTCTTGGTGTTTTTATCCTCTCCTTCCATTATTCCCAGGTATTTGTATCCAGTCTCATCTATGTGTTTGATGTTGCTCCCATCTGGTAGCTTTATCCCTTCAGTTCTCGTTACTTTGCCTTTTTGTATGTTGACTAAGGCGCATTTTTAACTCTATTCCAAACTCCATCCTGATGTCCCCAGATACAATCCTTACAGTCTGGATTAGGGTATCTATTTCCTTGATGCTCTTACCATACAGCTTGATGTCGTCCATGAACATCAGATGGTTGATTCTGTTGCCTCTTTTCTTGAGTTGGTACCCGGCATCCATCTTCTGTAGTACTTTTTGTCATGGGAATCATGGCTACTACGAAGGATATTTAGTGGGGATAGTGAGTCGCCCTGGAAGATCCCTCTCCTGATATTAACATCTGCTAGTCTTATTCCAGAGCTTGTAAGTATTGTATTCCAGTTGCACATTGTATTTTTTGAGGAAGCTGATGGTTTTCCTCTGCCCCATATATTTTCAGGCATTCTATTAGCCATGTGTGTGGTATCATGTCGAAGGCTTTCTTATAGTCTATCCATGCCATGCTTAGGTTGGTTTTCCTCTCCTACTGTTCTTCATTACCATTTTGTCTATCAGGAGGTGGTCTTTTGTGCCCCTACACTTCCTTCTGCAGCCTTTCTGTTGGTGGGGGATGGTGTTTGTCTCCTCTAGGTAGTTGTATAGCCTTTCACTGATGATACCTGTTAGTAACTTCCACATTATTGGTAGGCAGGTGATAAGCCTGTAGTTACTGGCTATATTTCCCTTACTCTTGTCTTTTTGTACTAAGGATGTTCTTCCTGTGGTCATCCATTTGGTGCTTGGTGATTTGAGATACAATGCTGGAGTTGTTCTGCTATCGTGGGTGTAGGGCCTTGAAGTTTTTGAGCCAGTATCCATGGACTTCATCGGGACCTGGGGCTTTCCAGGTTGGCATTTTCTTTATTGTGGTCTGACTGTGTCTGTCGTGATCTCTGTGAATCTTTGTTTTATTCTCCCTGTTTCTTCTTCCTTGACTTCCTGGAGCCATGTTGCATGTTTGTTGTGTGATACCGGATTGCTCCATATGTTTTCCCAGAGTCTCTTACTTGGTTCGGCTTCAGGAATTTCTGGGTGGTTGTCTTCCCTCTTAGTTGGCTGTATAGTTCTTTTCTGGTTGGTTCCGAATAGTTTGTTCTGTTGGTATCCCTTATTCCTGTTCATGTACCGTTGATCTTAAGTGCTTTGGCCTTAAGCCTCTGTTTTACATCTTCTATTGTGTTGTTTAGTCCCCTCTCTTGTACTTTGTATTCTCTCGTTGAGTTCCTTCCTTGTTTTCTTGCTTCTTAGCCTTTTTTCGCCATCTCTTTCAGTTTACTCAAGTCAGATCTCATCACCATGATTTGTTTTTTCCAGGCGCCTTTTCCAAGGAGGTTGCTGTTTTGGTTTCTGTTGGGTTGGTTGTGCTGGTGGTGTTGGTGTTCGAATCCCCATCAGTTCTGCTACTAATCTTGCTCCGCATATGTCAAGTTATTATTATTATTATTATTATTATTATTTTATTATTATTATTTATTATTATTATTATTATTATTATTATTATTATTATTATTTTATTATAGGGGTTGTGGACATTAAATTCAAGCTTCCAAAGAATATTATGGAAGATCACTTACTAAAGAAAAGAATATACATAATCGAAGTAATAAATAAATAGGAAAAATATAGGTAAGTTTATCTAACTTCAGTTGTCTTATAAACCAGTCACATACGTAGACGTCAAAGACATTTTCAGCCTGAAAGATGTCGGTTTCCTCGGTTGGGAAATTCGACTGGAAATTCTACTGGAAATTCTACTGGAAATTCGACTTGACGAGGAAATCTGAAGTGGAGAGTTTGCAAGCAGAACAAACTAGGCCGAATGGTTACTTGCACTCTGAGGTCAGCAGTGGGAAAGCAATAACGTTAACCTAGTTGTAGATGTCTTGTTTTTTCCTTAAGATGCTATTCTTAAGTAAAAAAATATTTCGCTTACTCTGGGTTAAGCTTACAAACTTCTTTGTTTGTTGTCGTTGTTTGGGGGGGGGGGAGGGGGGCTGGTAGGAGAGCCTAAGAAGGTCTAAAAAAAGGAAGGTATTACACATTGAATTAAATATACAGGAATTTTAGGATAGGATATTCATGATTTATATATTAGAAGGGAAATGTAGAAAAATAATGTGCATGATCAGCAGTACAGAAAATATTTCTAATAAAATATAGCTTATTTATTTTGATTTTCGTTGGTGAAAAAACGGGCTATCGTATACTATATATAATAATGTATATATATATATATATATATATATATATATATATATATATATATATATATATATGTATATAATATATATATATATATATATATATATATATATATATATATGGTATATATATACATATCTATATATATATCTATATATATATATATATATATATATATCTATACCTATATATATATATATAATATATATATATATATATTATATATATATATATATATCTATATATATATATATTATATACCTCTTTCTGTACCCAATTAACAGAAAAACGTTAGTTGTCACCATAGCACATCATGCGGCTGCGCGGCCAGGCGAATAGTTGCCAGATACCGCTTGCTGAATACTTCCATATATCATATATATATATATATATATATATATATATATATATATATATATATATATATATATATATATACATTATTTATATATATAATATATATATTTCGAAACATAAGGGCAACTGATGCAATATTTGTAATGTGACTGTACTTCAGGTTCATCAAAATGCAAGGAAAAACACTCTTCTCTCGGCAAGGTCAATTCTTCCGTCTGAGAGGTGAGTGGAATCTCGAATCATATTGGCAGCAGAAGGATTTTTTGTTTCTCAAGGATTTTAAGAACAACTCACATGTGCCATATGAAGAATCACTGCGTCAACAGAAGAAACTGAAAATAAATAAGTAAAAAATGCGCCGGAAAGCGAGTTCTCTGTACAAGGTATAAATCAAGGCCACCAAAAATAGATCTGCCCTTCGGTGGTCTCGGTATAATGCTGTATGAGCCACGGTCCATGAATTTTTAACCACGGCCTGCTGGTGGCCTGTCTTATATAGTTGCCAGAAGTACGATTATGGCTAAATTTAACCTTAAATAAAATTAAAACCACTGAGGCAAGAGGGCTGCAATGGTATGTTTGATGATGGAAGGTGGATGATCAACTTACCAATTTGCAGCCCCCTAGGTTCAATAATTTTTAAGATCTGAAATCCCTTATCATTTAGAGTCTCCTTCTCCTGCAGGGAGGTTGTGCCATCAGTGCATCTCCTGTGGTTCACCGTAAGCATTACTTAATCTTCGGCCACTAGCTGCAACCCCTTTCATTTCATTTACTGTACCTCCGTTCATATCTTTTTTCCATCTTACTTTCCTCAGACCTTCCCTTCTCAGCGCTGAGTGACCTCATAGGTCCTATGTAGTGCTTGGTCTTTGACCTAAATGTTACATTTCAGTTCAGTTCAACCAAGAGAAATATGACTATATAATACTGACTGGAAGCCTTCGCATCTCAACGCAAGTTTATAATTTGGTCTCTTGTAAATTCTGCCCAAGGCACTTTGCTTGAACTGGGCGGAAATAGCAGAGCTGGAATGCATCCTTGAAACTGGGTTTGTCAGTAGGAACTTGGGTGAGAGAGAGAGAGAGAGAGAGAGAGAGAGAGAGAGAGAGAGAGAGAGCCGTTGTTAGAAAGCGAAAGTTGACATAGTTTCAAGATCAGGTTGTTTTTCTTTATGAGTACGTCAGTTTATCCCTTTTAAGTCGCGTGATTTTTTTTCTTCTATTATTGTGTTAGTATCGAATGAATCGGCAGATACTTATGAAAGTAAGTTTAGTGAATTTATGCTCATGATCAGAAATTATTCTTGTGTGTACGTTCATAAGTTTTCTATCGTCTTTATTAACTATTGCACACACACACACACACACACACACATCTCCGTAGAAGACGGAACTGGATGTCATCAGGGAAATCAGAGGGAAAGGCATCTTACTCAGTTGTATTTATTTTGCCAACCTTTCACGAAACGCAGTCACATCCTCAAGTCTAGAATAAAGATATAAAGGCCATCAATACAACTTAAAATTGCGCCATATTCACAAATTCAAAGAACGTCAACAAGATTGATATGATATACAAAATATCTGTAAAGTATATATATATATGTATATATATATATATATATATATATATATATATATATATATATATATATATATATATTTTACTATAATGGACCTCTAGATTGTTAAGTAGTTTTCATTATGCACTTGACCTATGATTGTATAGTCCTTATCATCCATGTACGTTTCACATAACTGAGAGTGGTTCCTTACGTTTGATTGTTCGGGTTTGTTGATCTACTGCCCGTTCTAAAACTTACGCCCCTGTGAATATCCATTCCCACTTTTGGTAACCTCCTCGTACGACCCGCATAAGCCCCATGATCACACTCGGCCGTATCGCAACATTAGATTTCAGAAGAGGACTAAGGCGGTCTTTCGTTTCGTACACAAATCCGATTGTCGATGGATTTTTTGGAACGATTTTAATGTTCAACGCTGGGATTTCATTTTGAATAGTTGAATGGAACTTCTTTCTGAAAGGTCATCACAAAAAAAAGTGAGGGCTAGCAAACACTTTCCAGTTTTGGTGTTGTCAAAAGCATATATATACATTCATACATACATACATATATATATATATATATATATATATATATATATATATATATATATATATATAATATATACTCATATATATAAAGGTATATGCCACGAGGGAAAATAAACAACGGAGTTGTTTATTTGCCCTCGTGTCATATACCTTTATTTACTGATTCATCACGTTCCTAACTTTCGTGATTCAATTATACACACACACACACACACACACACACACACACACACACACACATATATATATAAATATATATATATATATATATATATATAATATATATATATATATATATATATATATATATATATATAATGAGAGCATTTCTTTCCCAGAGCTAACCGGAAGGATGCACTGACCTTGGTTGGGCGGGCGGGTAAACATGTGGTTTTCCCCACGGTCGAGGTTTTCCTAAGGTAAATGAATGAATCGGTCGTGTTTCATTGTAAGATGGAAAGCGTTCTGACCCTCCGACAGAGAAAAGGTGGTCCTGCGTCCGAAACCGGCCATAGGTAATTTTCAATGGTCTCGGTTGTTGTAAAACCACCGGTCCCGAAGGTCAAGACCTGTTTTAAGGAATTTTTTTTTTTAAGTTGAAAGGGAAAATGGCGTGAACTTTTGCGAAAGGCGTTTCCATAATCTGATACAGATAGGTAGATAGATATATAGGTAGACAGATAGTGTAGATAGGTAGTATGAATAGATATAGATCATATGGGTTATTTCGTATTAGGGATATTTACTGTCACACGGTACAAATATCGAACGAAGTTATTCCTTATAAAATAACGTATAGCAGTACAAGTCCAGAGCTGTATGACTGTGTTTTCCTAAATTTATTTTTTATTGTAGAAATATATCCAAATAAGCATATGCAACTGAATTAGATAGATAGATAGATAGATGGCGTTATTAGTTATGGGCTAATGAAACCTACCGTGATAGTGAAAGAGATGGTGGTACTATAATAATAATAATAATAATAATAATAATAATAATAATATTAAAAGCATATATCCTTAGGAATATAGTAAATAAGATTGCTATAACAACCAGAAACTCTATGATAAGACACAGTAGCGTCCCTCCTTAGGAGGGTAGTGCATCATTGCACTTCAGGCGGAGCACTGTAGGCACTACTTAAGTTAAGGTTCTTTGCAGCGTCCCTTCGGCCCATAGCTACAACCCCTTTCGTTTATTTTTTATTGTACTTCCGTTCGTAAAACTTTTCTTCTATCTTCACCCCTCTTCTAATTGTTGTTTTACAATGCATGGTTTTCCTTTCAAACGTTTATATAGCCTCAGCTTCCCTTCCGCGTTGAACCACCTCATACGTTCCAACTTGCTTGACCATTGGCCTAAAGGTTTTATTCCAATATCATGTCCTCTCTGGGAAAACCCGGGTAACAGTAGCCTGTGTTAGCAATAGTTCAACAAACCAATTCCGGGTGAGATATTTGAAAAAAAGATCAGGTGATACAGGGTGATGGGAAATGCCACTTGCGGATCATTGTACTTTCTCTTATGTCTCCCTCTAATTTCATATCCTCCTAGCAATTGCGGTGAAGGTTGAGAGAAAAGAGAGAAAATGGATGACAGGGACTTACCGACTTTATCACTGTCGCCTCCATCAATATGATGTTGGAGAAGTTGCATGTTTTTACGTTCTCTGTTCATCTGCTTATTTTATAAGTTGGATCACGCAAAAGGCTTTTATTTATTATTATTTTCATTTTTATATATATATTTCTTAGGGAAATTTGACCAAATATGGCCTAGTGATTGGATTTTGGGAGACATCTAGGTTTGGATAAGAGGGCTAGTTTTAGAATTAGGGAAAGGGGGGGGGCGGTGGACGTGTTTGTGGGCGGGTGGTGAAGGGGGTAGGCTTTCTGTTGTGCGTTTGGATTACTCAACTATGGCGGAGGTTCTGCATCTCCGAACACTTTTTATATACATAATTGTTGCTGCTATGTGGAATAAGCGAAAAGAATAGAATCGAACAAATAAATATTTATGATGAAATTAATAAAATAATTAATACATCAATAAATAAATAAATAACTAGATAAATTGAAGATAAGTTGAAAACAATTTTCGTATAGCCCAAGCAAAGGAACACAAACCCATAATAATAGTTATGGAACAGTACCAGTTTGCAGATATTTAATTATAAGAGCTCTCTCTCTCTCTCTCTCTCTCTCTCTCAGAAGATCAGAGGTTTGGTTATTACGAATGAATTGTCTTTACGATTGAGTCTCTCTCTCTCTCTCTCTCAGAAGATCAGAAATTTGGTTATTACGGGAGTAAGATTGTCTTTACTATTGAGTCTCTCTCTCTCTCTCTCTCTCTCTCTCTCTCTCTCTCTCTCTCAAAGAAGATCAGAAATTTGGTTATTACGGGAGTAAGATTGTTTTTACGATTGAGTCTCTCTCTCTCTCTCTCTCTCTCTCTCTCTCTCTCTCTCTCTCTCTCTCTCGATCAGTTTTCCCTTTGCCTGTTGTCATTTAATTTCACCTAATTTTTTGCTTTATTGATATTCAGTATAGATAATCTTTTCTTCTGATATTTCACGATGCATTCTGCGTATGTATTTCTTTCTTCTCCTCTTTCTGAATATCCTGTTATCTGTAATTTCTTTTCAAATGAACACTAAGTTCTTAGGAAGCTTCAATTTCAAGTCAGTGGTCTCTGTGGGCTTGTTCCGTATGAATAGGGTTTATTTTGGGGTAAATAATAATAATAATAATAATAATAATAATAATAATAATAATAATAATAATAATAATAATAATAATAATAATAATAATAATTTAGACGAAGTTGCAACTTTTCAATGAATATTAAACAGAAAAGAAGTCAGAAAAATCTTTAAAGGGTCTGAAATTTTCGCTTACTCGGGGAGTAAATCTATAAAGTACTTTGGTGGTGTTGTTGTTTTTGTTATTTGGTGTTAGGAAAGGTCTGTTGAAGAGCCTTAAAAGGACTGAGAAAGGCGTTTCGCGTTGAGTTAAGATACAGGAATCTAAATCAATTAATCAAAAGTAATATGCTTTAATTTTAGTTGGTGAAAGAATGTTCTATTTGGTCGTAGATTTTACCATTTGCCCCACGTCGGCTGGAGGTCGGATCACGCATTGTTATATTCTAAGAGGTCTAACGTCCGCTTTTTCTTGGAATATCAAGACCATTTTTCCCTCTGTAATCTTGAAATATCCTCTTATTCAGCTGTTACATAATGGGGAGCCTTAAGAATATTACCACACGTGACAAAAATATTTTCCTCCATGCAATGATCAAATGGGTATTTTTTATGTAATTTCTAAAATTTACTTTAGCCAGGATGTGACATCAACAAATTTAATAGATTTTTTAGAATGCTCTGTGTAACCTCAATTTTTGGATGTATATGATTAGTCACCCTATTTACGTATGTGATACTGACTGATATATATATATATATATATATATATATATATATATATATATATATATATGTGTGTGTGTGTGTGTGCGTGTATGTGTGTATGTATATATGTATATATATATATATATATATATATATTATATATATATATATACTATATACATACATATAAATAAATATATATTATACATATACATATATATATATATATATATATATATATATATATATTATATATAATGTATATATATATATCACATATATATATATATATATATATATATATATATATATATATTATACTAGTATATTTATATATTTATTTATGTTTAGTATATATATGTAAATATATTTGATTTTAAATCACAAAGAAATAAAAAAAACATTATGCTTATGCGAACAAAGTACAGCCACGACAGAAAATTGAAACACTGGAGATGCTAAATAATTTCTTCTTATTACCAAGACATGGTCACAGCAACTAAAGATACACAGAAACAAGGGCCTATATAAAGGGTGGGAACAAGTCATAAATGAAAACAAAAAGGTCGGGAGGTCACAGAACGATCAACAGATTATAATCGAAACCCACTTATTGGTAATCCTCTTTATTCTATCTTGCAATTCCTTATGCAATATATGTTTTATGACCGGTTCAAAAGGAAATCAACTGTGACTTACATTAAAACTATTCACCCAGGTGAGCTGAATCAAATGGATTCTAACAAGTTCCTGGAAACAGTTTCGTTATAACGTGACAATGTTTGGCTTTGTGTCCAGTGTATTCTATGGGACTTTTTATCTAAATGTAAAAATAAAGCATTATTTGTCTAACCTGTGCTTACTGAGTATTTGCGTTGTTTTAATCTGGTTCTGTTCACCTCATTCGCACAGCCACACAGGTTCCATAACAGAAACTCATAATTGTATTTTATAAACTGTAATCAAGATAACTAACTTATTTATCGACCCATTTTCCTCATATTTTTCTCCCTTTCATATTTTAAGCATAATGTATTTTCCTGTATTATTAAAAGGCGCATACAGAAATTCTGATAATTACATGAATGAAAGTATTATATCGGTAAGTGAATGGATGGGGCATTCGCCTTTATCTTCTGAAGATTTTATTTCTTACTCGGGGAGTAGGCCTACAATCTACTTTGTTATAGTTCTTGTTGGAGGGATTAGGAAAGCCTAAAATGATGTGAAAAAGATGTTTCACGTTGAGTTAAAGGTACAGGATTGGATACTTATGACTTATTTATTTGAATAAAAATGTAAAACATAAATAATATGCATGTTAAACAGTACAGAACAATGGTTTCTTATAAAATGTTGCTTATTTACTTTAATTTTCGTTGGTGACCGTAGATTCTATCAAGTGCCCCGAGTAAACTGGAGGTCTGAATAAGTCTTGTTTTAAGAAAAGTAACAGGATATCACCATGAGGCGTCTATGTAACCAAGTGGTCAGTTCAAACGAACGTTCAGTACGATCTGATCTGGCCAAAAGTTAATCCAGTTGACTTCTTCTTATTAACTGAAGAGAAGTAACTTGCTTATAATATTTGTTAACAGCTCAACAGTTTCATTCATAACAACATCATATTTACAACGCCTCATTCATATAAAAAGAATAATACATCTTTTGTATTTTACTATGAATGTTTATACGTTATGTATAGTGAACGCACTAACGTCAATTCACGAATTAGTTATAAGAATTGATAGCTACTGAGTATGCGATTTAGTTTTCAGTTATGATTCGATTTGCGATTAATAAGTATAATTCAATTTGTGAATGACAAATGCAATTAACTTTGTGAATAACAATTAAATTCAATTTGTGAATGACAAATGCAATTCGATTTGGGAATAAAAAGTAATTCAATTGGGGAATAAATAATGTAATTCAATCTTGGAACAACAATGTAATTCAATTTGTGAATGAGAAATGCAATTGGATTAAAAAATGTAATTAACTGTGGAATAACAAATGTAATTCAATTTGTGAAAAAAATTTAATTCATTTTGCGAAAAATACATTGAATTCGATTTGTGAAAAACAAATGTAATTCAGTTTTGGAATAAAAGCAATTCAATTTGTGTATAACTAGCGTAATTCAATTTGTGAATAAGAAAAAAGATTTAATATGTGAATAACAAATGTAATTAAAGTTGTGAAAAACAAATGCTATTCAATTTGTTAAAAGCGAATGCCATTATATTTGTGAATAACAAAAACAACCCTCAGATATTAGAGTGGTGTCAAAATGTGATCATTGGTGTATGCATTCTGCTACAAACAGAATGCATGTGAACAGAGGCTTGTATCTTAAACTTATAAGAATTTAATAGGAGCAGGTCCAAGTGTGTGTTGCTCTGGGTCTGGGCACTCGAAAGTTAAAGTGGAAGATTATGGTGAAAAAGTCTACGGGAATTAAACTTCTTTTTCTATCGACACGTCATTAAGAACGGTCGCTTCCCCGGAATATATATTATATATATATATATATATTATATATATATATATATATATATATATATATATATATATATATATATGTATGTATATATATATATATGTATATATATATATATATATTATATATATATATATATATATATATATATATATATATATATATATATATATATATATATATATATATATATAAAATATATGAACGGAGAAAGCAGGCGAATCAGCCAAAGTGATAAAATGCACAGGGAGCAGGAGCAGGAACAAACATGGCGAAGTATTTTACACTTTATTCCGACGCGTTTCGCATTCAGCAGAATGCATCTTCAGGGTCTGTATAATAAATAATGACTAATATAGATTAAATTGATTTGAAAATAGTCTAAACATTATTTATAAACTAGTTAAAATGAAAACCGGACCTTCACACATAGATAAAAATACACTAACAATTGATAAAACAACACGAGAAGTTAAAAGTACATACGTTAGTTAAAAGTTCAGATAGAAAGTTAAAACAAAAAACTAAATAAATAAATTAGTAAAATACAAAGTTAGAAAATATTTGAGGAGCACTGGGGGTCGACCTACCATTGTAAGAGATAAATAAAAACTAAAAGAATGTACACAGAAACATAGGCTTAAGAAAGATACAAGGGGGTGGAGGTGGCCTGGTTGTTCAACTGCGGAACAAGTTGTTTAGGGCCGAATTTACAAAAATCGTACAAAAATACTTTGGCGCATTAAAGGTAAATCTCATTCCTGTCAATCCACTAACAATTGGATCCATGTTTAAATTTAAAGATCGTTTATGCCCCCTCATGTCCTCTGGTATAGTGTACAAATATTCTTGTCCCAGATGTAGTCTGGGAACTTACGTGGGTTCTTCTCCGAGGATGATGAGGGTTCGCATAGACTGCCACAATGGAGTTAGTTTCCGTACTGGATGTTCAATATCAAATCCCGAACAGTCCAGTATACGTGAACATAGCAAAAAATGTAAAGTTGATATTAAATATGAGGATTTTATTATTGTTGGTCAAACCTCCAGCCCAAATGAACTATTGATCCTGGAGAGCCTTTTTATTAAACAACTTGTTCCGCAGTTGAACAACCAGGCCACCTCCACCCCCTTGTATCTTTCTTAAGCCTACGTTTCTGTGTACATTCTTTTAGTTTTTATTTATCTCTTACCATGGTAGGTCGACCCCCAGTGCTCCTCAAATATTTTTCAACTTTGTATTTTACTAATTTATTTATTTAGTTTTTTGTTTTAACTTTCTATCTGAACCTTTAACTAACGTATGTACTTTTAACTTCTCGTGTTGTTTTATCAATTGTTAGTGTATTTTTATCTATGTGTGAAGGTTCGGTTTTCATTTTAACTAGTTTGTAAATAATTTTTAGACTATTTTCAAATCAATTTAATTTATATTAGTCATTATTTATTATACAGACCTGAAGATGCATTCTGCTGAATGCGAAACGCGTTGGAATAAAGTGTAAAATACTTCTCCATGTTTGTTCCTGCTCCTGCTCCCTATGCAATATATATATATACTATATATATATATATAATATATATATAGAGAGAGAGGGGAGAGAGAGAAGAAAGAGAGAGAGAGAGAGAGAGAGAGAGATACTTATATAAATGCATGCATGTATGTTTGTGTAGTTGTCTATGAACACCATGAGCAATGTCAGGAAAAATTATATATCATCCGTCACAAGGAATCAATAAAAAAAATTAATTCTTAGAAAACACTGGCACTCATTACTCTTTGCCAAATGAACATTCAGGCGAAATTGGTTTGTGAATGTGATGGTGATTTAGGCTAGGTTCGCACTACTGGTCCGGTCGCACTCCGCTCTCACTCCAGTCCCGGTTCCTTCAAAAGGTATCTTGACTGGAGCGAGAGCAGAGCGAGAAGGGAGTGAGCACCAGTGTGAATACAGTTGCAATAGTCCTGCAACTCCACTCTAGTCGAAATTCAGCCTTCATTAAGCCAGTAGTCTTACCTTTTGTCCCATGAAAACATGGATAATCAAAAGGATACACCACAATGGGATCATGCAAAAGGAAGAAAAATCATATATAAAAAAAAGGGTTCCTTTTACTCTCATCATCAGTAAGATGAGGATACAGAGTATGAAATTCTCCTTCACTCTTCCTATCTTGCAACAAAGGATAAACCTTCAATCTTCTTTTTTTTACTTTACTTTCTTTCTTCATCATCACTATCAGTGCAGTGGCGATTATTACCTAATCGGCTTGATAAAAGTCACACATCTTCCATAGCTGGTGGTGAGACTTCCACTGGTTTTGAGGGAGGGGAAATGATGGGACCGAGAGTGGAGCGAGAGCAGACTGGATGTCTGAACCAACGAGGACCGAGAGCAGAGCGAGAGCGGAGAGCTACCGGACCTATAGTGTGAATCAAGCCTTATTGTAATGGGGCAGTACAGCCAAATTCGGGTTTTGGTCCCACCATGAGTCCGTTATCCTGTTTGCCCATGTCACAAATGCCTCCGGCCATAGGATGTGAAAGTTGAAATATTCACTATGGCTTTTATTCTGCTCCGGTTTAGCCTCTGTCTGGTGGGATTTGTCCGTGTGTGTTTCTGTATAGGGAACGGTGTTCTGGTTTCGTGTCAGGTCCTGGACATCCACTGATACATGTACATTATACTCACACACACACACACACATAGGTGATATATATGCATATATATATATATATACATATATATATATATATATATATATATATATATATATATATATATATATATATTTACATTTTTTGATAGCCTCATCTCCACAGTTTTATTAAATTAATTATTTGCTAGAATCGCAGCCATTTTTACTCCTAACGTCAGCTGACTTTCGGAGGGAAACTCAGGCCAGACATAGGCATGTCTGTTGCCAGTCGTAGTAGCGGGGGAAATAAAAACTCATTAAACATTAGGGACATATCCCAAGGGGAGTGTGTAGCTAGTTAGGTACTTCCTAGGCCTACTCATAAGATCCCTTATCCTGTGAATCTTCCGTTGGCCGTATGTCTGTTTCCAGGATGACCTGCCAACTGGTGGTAAAAAGCTGCCCCAACACCAAGGGTTCGTACCTGACGATGTCCTCAGTTCAGCACAGTCCTTGGCCCCGGACAGATGTCCGAGCCAGCCTGCCCATAGGCCTAATAAAGGTGCTTACTGGCGTGCCCTGAACTCGGACAAAGCTGACGCCATCCTCTACAAAATTACTTTCCATAAGGCACCCAGGTACGTCTTGAGTTACAGTCATATTGCCAGTTCTTTGCCTCCAAGTCAAATAAACTCTCCCACATTTTCCAATTCAAATTCCTACTTCTCAAATGAACCTCCCTTTGATCTTTTCTACCTAGCGGCCGCATGCTACCTTTTGTGATCGTCCCAGATAAACAAAATCTTCATTGAACATTTCATTTAGGCACTAGAGTTCCTCCCCTTGTGCGTGATTAAAGATAAACACCCTCCATAGTGCATTAGCTGAAATATTGTGCAAGAAGTCTTTATTTTATGTTGTGTGTAATTTGAGAATTCATTTCCAGATTGCCCTGCTGAGTCCGTGCTCCGTCTCCTTGCAAGTGCTTTCTTACAGCTAGATATTATAAATGTGGAAACCAGCTTTGCAGTAGATGTTGAATTGGGCCATTTTTTTCATATTGTGAAAGATAGGAGTGATCCAGACAGTATATGGCGCTCTGCCCACGTGGCCTATATGCCTTGTCTTTATCTCAGGCCATTCAATGTTGTCTTGTAAATAAATGTAAGTAGATTAATCAGCTGAGTTTCCATGGTGACCTACCAGAATAAACCAATCCCGTAAACCCGCCGGTCAAAATGTAATAAACATATATATATATATATATATATATATATATATATATATACATATATATATATATATATATATATATATATATATATACATATATATATATATATATATATATATATATATATATATATATATATATATATATATATATTATATATATATATATATATATATATATATATATGTATGTATATATATATATATATATATATATATATATATATATATATATATATATATATATATATATATATATATATATATATATATATATATATATATATATATATACATACATATATATATATATATATATATATAATATATATATATATATATATATATATATATATATATATATATTATTAACGAAAAGAGGGCTATGATTAATAATATGTTTAACGTACTATTATAATGTGATGTGCAGACTGATCATTTTTAACTTCCCATGGAGACAGAGTCCGAAGCGACAACCTAAGAATGCTGACATCTCTTTTTGGGTGGTGTGATGTTAAAGTTCCTTACTTAAGCATATCAGTGTGAAGGTGCCTTTGAAAACTGGCTGTGACCAGTTAATTGGGGTGTTGACAATGAGTGTGAATTCATATGTACGTGTACGAACTATGTCCATTGATAACGGCATGTTTAGCCAAGAACTAGGGAGACAGTTACAGGAGAAAAGGCTGAATGCTGGGATAGCTCTGCGATAGTTATTTGTTTAAGTGTTGACGTTCCAGGCTGCAATGGGTGAGTTATTATAATTTAGCCAAAGGGATGGCTTGTTTTGATATCTTGTAAAGATGTTCCATTTCATTTAATCTTTTGACTTTGTCTTTACAATTGTGTGTGTGCTCACTAGTGTGTTCTCCTGTCTTTTAAACAGGCGGATCTAGTGAGGGGGCCGAGTGTCCTAGCGAGGGGATCGAGTGTCCTAGTGAGGGGACCGAGTGTCCTAGTAAAGGGACTGTATTTTGGAGAAGAGATAATTAGTGTGACTAATTACTGATTAAGACATTTAAATGCCGGGGGTTTATCTGAGTTAGTTGTCTGTGAGACTTGAACTATTATCATTCCATTAATGATCTTGTAAGAACTTGAATTATTCAACTAATACTTTGCTTTGAATAAAACGTATATATTTTTTGTAATTCCGACTCTGATTTAATGACCTGATGGAATGGAGAGAGAGAGAGAGAGAGAGAGAGAGAGGGCTTTTGCCAGTAATCGCTTTGAGAGAGAGAGAGAGAGAGAGAGAGAGAAGAGACTGAGGGTTACCAGTTCGCCTAACGCTACGGTTAAACGCATACCAAATATTAAAATAACAAGGGGGGTGGGGGCTTGATGCCCTTCGCTGGTAATAGTTGGTGGGCAGCGGTGTTCGAACGATAAAAATTTTTGTGAGATTGTGGAAAATTACTAAATTTCGGTTGCTAAGTGAGAAGGAATGAGAAATATCCGTCTGTTAACTGTGGTAATGGGAAGGGAAGGATTTTACTGGACTCAGCATTTTACCCAGAGCGAGATGCCTCGAGGGAGTTAGACTCAGTCTGGCTTGTGTGTGTGAAAGACAATCGAGTGCCTTCTCGCCGAGTGCGTTAGTGTTGCACTGATGAGTGTTTATGATTGTGCAGATTCTGGGTTTTCTTCCGTTGTGAAATGGTGAGTGTTAGAATGTTTTTTTTGGTCCTGGGTTTTTTTTTTTTTTTATCATTTTGTGAGTTGTGGGATTGGTTTAGGATACCACATTTTTTTTCCCATAGTAGTAGAAAGTGACATGTTTTTTTTATTGGCGCATGTTTAGAAGAGACGAATTCATCTTTGTGTTGATATATGCGTGTGTATGAACGATTTTCATACATGCGAAACTGTGCTTGAATTGCGTTTTTGCTTGGAGACAAAGAGCGCCCACTCGTTCTTACGCGCTCAGCGTAATTTCTGCTAACTGACCCACAGGGGTATTGCAAGGGGAGGGTAGTAGTGGTCTGCCTCGAGGGGTACTCAAACACTGTTCAGAGGGGGTGTTCTAATGCTCAGAGGAGGGTGAAGTTCTCTCTTTTTTTTTTAGTGGGGGTGAACTCCTTTTTTTTTTTATGTCGGGGCATCGGGGATGAGTTTGCCCTTGATAATGAATTTCCAATGCCACAGGACATCAGCTGATAATGATTGGTTGATGATGTGAGATGCCCGTAGGTTTTTTTTTATTTTTTAGAAAGAGATTTTCTTTCTCTTGAGTAAAGAGAAAAGGAAATGAAGTGCATATATATGTGGTGTAAGTTTTCCTTATGCTTTGGAAGCCACAATTATAATGGGGACATAGCGATTATTTTTTTTTAATAGAGATTTGATTGGTGTTGGAGAGATTACTTTAAAATGGTGCTGAGTGATGGTGATTGCCGAGTGGTGCTGAATGGTGATGCCCGGTGGTGCTGACTGATGATGATTGCTGACTGATGTTGTCAGGTGGTGTTGCCTTAGGTGGTGGATGGGTGCCTCGTGTTGTATTTGGTGTATACTGGGGGAATTGCAATATTAATGCCCTTACTTGAGATATTTGCAGGAGAATTATTACTATGGGGAATTATTATTATTATTATTGTTACTTGAGATATTTTACGGGAGAGTTACTTAAGTAGAATTATCATTACTTGAGACATATTTTATGAGAGATTTGAGATATTTCATGGGAGATTATTTTATAATTATTACAGATAATTATATTATGGAGAATTATTACAATGAATTATGGGAGAAGTTTTGTGGTTAATTATTTATTGAGTTTCTGTGACTTTGGAGAATATGTTAGTAGTCCATGGGTGATGAATCTGGCTGAATTTTTGGTGAATTGTGCTGAATTTTGCTAAACGTTTGGTGAATTTTGTGCTAAATTTTTGGTGAATGGGCAAGCATTAACATTGGTGATGTTTTTATACTAATACTGGTGATTTTGATGATAGCAATTTTGGTGATACTGCTGATAATGATACTTCTGATTCTGGTGATTTTTTTTTATATACTAACGTGGGTATTGTAATGCTGTCAAGGGTGGTGTTGTTTTTTTTTTGTGAATTTGGGAGGAACTAACAACACATTTTTTGTTTTGTTTTTCTTTTTTATGAGTTCAGCAGATAATTGCTTGACATCTACGCGAGTCATGGATATAGTTAACAGTGCCGTTGATTTTTCTTTTTTATCATGGGTGAATTTGAATTTATTTTTTCTCTCCAGTTTGTGAGAATTTTTTAATGTCTCAGTTCGTGACTTAGAGTCCTTGTTCGGGAATGTGACGTGTTTATGATTTCAGCTGTTTGATGCTGCAGAGAGATTTATGGGAGAATTTTTGCATTTTTTTTAATGCAAACGAAATGGCACTACATTTTTTTTTTCTGGATATTTATGTTCCAGAAGTTGTGGGTTTCCTGCACAATACATTTGTTGTATTTGTGACATCTTTGCCAGAGATAGGAAACTTAGCTAAGTTTCTAGTGGCCTCGTAGTGCATATGGAAAAGTCTGTACTTAGACACTGAATTTGGAGTTTTGTTATAATGAGTTGTGGCACATTGGTGATATTTTCTAGAATTTCCTGGACAATTTTTATTTGCCGAGTTTTTGCCCTTTTTCAGCAGTTATGCTAAGCAGAAAGTTTATAGTTTTTGACTATAACATTGAGTTATTCTCTGGAGAATTGGAGGTATATTATTTTGGAGATATAATTTTGAGATATAATATAGGTTGGAGAATATATTTTTGGCCATTTGATATTTGCCTATGGTGGTGAGAGCTATGTTTAGTTCAATTATTTTGCAGCCATCTTTGTTGCAAATGGAGACACCTTTTTGAGGAGATGTGGGCAATATTTATTAGTGTGTCAGCTGGATGCTTTGAGTGCATTTTTTGGAGATCGAGTTACATTTTTGATTATCCTGCTTGGAGGTTTAATATTTTTTTTTTGGAGACTCATTTTATCCTGCATGGAGTTATTGGTGAAATAAAGGTAAGTATTTTTTATTTGCCGAAATAGAGGTGAACATTTTTTGTTACTGGAGTGGTGGTTTTATTAACACGTGGTTATTGGTGAAATAAGAGGGAATATGGTGTGGTGTGGTTATTAATTAAATGGAGGAAATATTTTTATCTCCGGAGTGGTTTTATTATTAGGTGGTGACTTATATATATATATATATATATATATATATATATATATATATATATATATATATATATATAATATATAGTAAGTCATATCACATTACCGTGATTCATATACATATAACGAGCTACAATGTCCTTTAATATCTAATTCGCTCTACCTCGGAATTAATATATTTTCATATATGCTTAACCAAGAAGGGGAATTTTTTTCTCGATAATAGATTTTACCTGTACTTGGGCGCGAACGCAGGTACATTATAAATCCAGGAGCGTCAGTGGAAGCTATAACCACTCAACCACCGCGAGAGGCTTAAAGGTATATGTCGTCTCTCACCTCAAATACTTTCTCGCGCTGAAGTATTCGTTGGTTTTGGAGACAACATCAACCCTCCTCGACTCCGGTAGTTAAGTAGCGCTTTGACAACACGTAGCATTTTAACATTAGTCATATCACATTACCGTGATTATATACATATATCGAGCTACAATGTCCTTTTAAATATCTAATTCGCTCTACCTCGGAATTAATATATTTTCATCATATGCTTAACCGAAGGGGAATTTTTTCTCGATAATAGATTTACCTGTACTTGGGCGCGAATGCAGGTACATTATAAATCCAGGAGCGTCAGTGGAGCTATAACCACTCAACCACCGCGAAGAGGCTTAAAGGTTAGTATAGTCGGTCTCTCACCTCAAATACTTTCTCGCGTCTGGAAGTATTCGTTGGTTTGGAGACAACATCAACCCGCCTCGACTCGGTAGTTAAGTAGCGCTTTTTGACAACACGTAGCATTTTACATAAGTCATATCACATTACCGTGATTCATATACATATAATCGAGCTACAATATCCTTTAATACTAAATTCGCTCTACCTCGGAATTAATATATTTTCATATATGGCTTAACCGAAGGGGGATATTTTCTCGATAATAGATTTACCTGTACTTGGGACCCGAACGCCAGGTACCATTATAAAATCCCAGGAGCGTCAGTGGGAAGCTATAACCACTCAACCACGCGAGAGGAGCTTAAAAGGTATATGTGCGTCTCTCACCTCAAATACTTTCTCGCGCTGAAGTATTCGTTGGTTTGGAGACAAACAAATCAACCCGCCTCGACTCCGGTAGGTTAAGTAGCGCTTTTGAAAACAACACGTAGCAGGTTTACATAAGTCATATCAACATTACCGTGATTCATTATACATATTATCGAGCTACAATGTCACTTTAAGATCTAACTCGCTCTACCTGCGGAATTAATATATTTTCATATATGGCTTGAACCTCGAAGGGGGAATTTTTCTCGGATAATAGATTTGGTACCTGTTACTTGGGCGCGAACGCAGGTACATTATAAATCCAGGAGCAAGTCAGTGGGAAGCTATAACCACTCAACCACCGCGAGAGGCTTAAAGGTATATGTCGTCTCTCACCTCAAATACTTTCTCGCGCTGAAGTATTCGTTGGTTTGGAGACAACATCAACCCGCCTCGACTCCGGTAGTTAAGTAGCGCTTTTGACAACACGTAGCATTTTAACATAAGTCATATCACATTACCGTGATTCATATACATATATTTCGGAGCTACAAATGTCCTTTAATATCTAACTTCGCTCTACCCTCGGAATGGAATTATATTTTCATATATGCTTAACCGAAGGGGAATTTTTTCTCGATAATAGATTTACCTGTACTTGGGCGCGAAACGCAGGTACATTATAAATCCAGGAGCGTCAGTGGAAGCTATAACCACTCAACCACCGCGAGAGGCTTAAAGGTATATGTCGTCTCTCACCCTCAAATTACTTCTCGCGCTGAAGTATTCGGTTGGTTTGGAGACAACATCAAACCGCCTCGACTCCGGTAGTTAAGTAGCGCTTTTGACAACACGTAGCATTTTACATAAGTCATATCACATTACCGTGATTCATATACATATATCGAGCTTACAATGTCCTTTAATATCTAATTCGCTCTACCTCTGAATTAATATATTTTCATATATGCTTAACCGAAGGGGAATTTTTTCTCGATAATAGATTTACCTGTACTTGGGCGCAAACGCAGGTACATTATAAATCCAGGAGCGTCAGTGGAAGCTATAACCACTCAACCACCGCGAGAGGCTTAAAGGTATATGTCGTCTCTCACTCAAATACTTTCTCGCGCTGAAGTATTCGTTGTTGGAGACAACATCAAACCCCGCCTCGAACTCCGGTAGTTAAGTAGCGCTTTTGACAACACGTAGCATTTTACATAAGTCATATCACATTACCGTGCATTCAATATCATATATCGATGAAAAAAAAAAACTACAATGTCCTTTAATATCTAATTCGCTCTACCTCTGAATTAATATATTTTCCCATATATGCTTAACGAAGGGGAATTTTTTCTCGATAATAGATTTACCTGTACTTTGGGCAGCGAACGCCAGGAACATTATAAATTCCAGGAGCGTCATGAGCTAAACCACTCAACCACCGGGAGGGGCTTAAAAGGGTATATGTCCGTCTCTTCCCAACTTTCTAAATACTTCTCGCCGCTGGAAGTTTTTTAATCTCGTGGTTTTGGAGACAACATCAACCCGCCCGACTCCGGTTAGTTTAAGTTTTTTAGCCTTTTGACAAACACGGTAGTCTTTTACATAAGTAAATATCACCAAAATTACCGTGAATTAATTATAACCCATAATTTAGAGCTTTTTACAATGTTTTCCGTAATATCTTAATTCGATCTTTACCGGAATTAATATTTTTTTTTTTTTTTATTTTTCATATATGCTTACCGAAGGGGAATTTCTTTCTTCCGAAATTTTTTTAATAAAGATTTACCTGTACTTGGGCTGAACGCAGGTACATTATAAATCCAGGAGCGTCAGTGGAAGCTATAACCTCAATCACCACGCGAGAGGCTTAAAGGTATATGTCGTCTCTCACCTCAAATACTTTCTCGCGCTGAAGTATTCGTTGGTTTGGAGACAACATCAACCCCGCCTCGACTCCGGTAGTTGAGTAGCGCTTTTGACAACACGTAGCATTTTACATAAGTCATATCACATTACCGTGATTCATATACATATATCGAGCTACAATGTCTTTAATATCTAATTCGCTCTACCTCGGAATTAATAATATTTCATATATGCTTAACGAAGGGGAATTTTTTCTCGATAATAGATTTACCTGTACATGGGCGCGAACTTAACTACCGGAGTCGAGGCGGGTTGATGTTTTCTCCAAACCAACGAATACTTCAGCGCGAGAAAGTATTTGAGGTGAGAGACGACATATACCTTTAAGCCTCTCGCGGTGGTTGAGTGGTTATAGCTTCCACTGACGCTCCTGGATTTATAATGTACCTGCGTTCGCGCCCAAGTACAGGTAAATCTATTATCGAGAAAAAATTCCCCTTCGGTTAAGCATATATGAAAATATATTAATTCCGAGGTAGAGCGAATTAGATATTAAAGGACATTGTAGCTCGATATATGTATGAATCACGGTAATGTGATATGACTTATGTAAAATGCTACGTGTTGTCAAAAGCGCTACTTAACTACCGGAGTCGAGGCGGGTTGATGTTGTCTCCAAACCAACGAATACTTCAGCGCGAGAAAGTATTTGAGGTGAGAGACGACATATACCTTTAAGCCTCTCGCGGTGGTTGAGTGGTTATAGCTTCCACTGACGCTCCTGGATTTATAATGTACCTGCGTTCGCACCAAAGTACAGGTAAATCTATTATCGAGAAAAAATTCCCCTTCGGTTAAGCATATATGAAAATATATTAATTCCGAGGTAGAGCGAATTAGATATTAAAGGACATTGCAGCTCGATATATGTATATGAATCACGGTAATTGTGATATGACTTATGTAAAATGCTATGTGTTGTCAAAAGCGCTACTTAACTACCGGAGTCGAGGCGGGTTGATGTTTGTCTCCAAAACAAACAAAGAATACTTCAGCGCGAGAAAGTATTTGAGGTGAGAGACGGACATATACCTTTAAGCTCTCGCGGTGGTTGAGTGGTTATAGCTTCCACTGACGCTCCTGGATTTATAATGGACCTGCGTTCGCGCCCAAGTACAGGTAAATCTATTATCGAGAAAAAATTCCCCTTCGGTTTAAGCATATATGAAGATATATTAATTCCGAGGTCAGAGCGAATTAGATATTAAAGGACATTGTAGCTCGATATATGTATATGAATCACGGTAATGTGATATGACTTATGTAAAATGCTACGTGTTGTCAAAAGCGCTACTTAACTACTGGAGTCGAGGCGGGTTGATGTTGTCTCCAAACCAACGAATACTTCAGCGCGAGAAAGTATTTGAGGTGAGAGACGACATATACCTTTAAGCCTCTCGCGGTGGTTGAGTGGTTATAGCTTCCACTGACGCTCCTGGATTTATAATGTACCTGCGTTCGCGCCCAAGTACAGGTAAATCTATTATCGAGAAAAATTCCCCTTCTGTTAAGCATATATGAAATATATTAATTCCGAGGTAGAGCGAATTAGATATTAAAGGACATTGTAGCTCGATATATGTATATGAATCACGGTAATGTGATATGACTTATGTAAAATGCTACGTGTTGTCAAAAGCGCTACTTAACTACTGGAGTCGAGGCGGGTTGATGTTGTCTCCAAACCAACGAATACTTCAGCGCGAGAAAGTATTTGAGGTGAGAGACGATTATACTAAGCCTAAGCTCGCGGTGGTTGAGTGGTTATCAGCTTCCACTGACGCTCCTGGATTTATAATGTACCTGCGTTCGCGCCTAAGTACAGGTAAATCTATTATCGAGAAAATATTCCCCTTCGGTTAAGCAATATATGAAAAAATAATTATTAATTCCGAGGTAGAGCGAATTAGATATTAAAGGACATTGTAGCTCGATTATATGTATATGATCACGGTAATGTGATATGACTTATGTAAAATGCTACGTGTTGTCAAAAGCGCTACTTAACTACCGGAGTCGAGGCGGGTTGATGTTGTCTCCAAACCAACGAATACTTCAGCGCGAGAAAGTATTTGAGGTGAGAGACGACATATACCTTTAAGCCTCTCGCGGGTGGTTGAGTGGTTATAGCTTCCACTGACGCTCCTGGATTTTATAATGTACCTGCGTTCGCGCCCAAGTACAGGTAAATCTATATCGAGAAAAAAAATTCCCCTTGGTTAAGCATATATGAAAATATATTAATTCCGAGGTAGAGCGAATTAGATATTAAAGGACATTGTAGCTCGATATATGTATATGAATCACAGTAATGTGATATGACTTATGTAAAATGCTACGTGTTGTCAAAAGCGCTACTTAACTACCGGGAGTCGAGGCGGGTTGATGTTGTCTCCAAACCAACGAATACTTCAGCGCGAGAAAGTATTTGAGTGAGAGACGACATATACCTTTAAGCCTCTCGCGGTGGTTGAGTGGTTATAGCTTCCACTGACGCTCCTGATTTATAATGTACCTGCGTTCGCGCCCAAGTACAGGTAAATCTATTATCGAGAAAAAATTTCCCCTGCGGTTAAGCATATATGAAAAAATATATTAATTCCGAGGTAGAGCGAATTAGATATTAAAGGACATTGTAGCTCGATATATGTATATGAATCACGGTAATGTGATATGACTTATGTAAAATGCTATGTGTTGTCAAAAGCGCTACTTAACTACCGGAGTCGAGGCGGGTTGATGTTGTCTCCAAACCAACGAATACTTCAGCGCGAGAAAGTATTTGAGGTGAGAGACGACATATACCTTTAAGCCTCTCGCGGTGGTTGAGTGGTTATAGCTTCCACTGACGCTCCTGGATTTATAATGTACCTGCGTTCGTGCCCAAGTACAGGTAAATCTATTATCGAGAAAAATTCCCCTTCGGTTAAGCATATAGAAAATATATTAATTCCGAGGTAGAGCGAATTAGATATTAAAGGCATTGTAGCTTGATATAGTATATGAATCACGCAATGTGATATGACTTATGTAAAATGCTAGTGTTGTCAAAAGCGCTACTTAACTACCGGTAGTCGAGGCGGGTTGATGTTGTTCATCCACCAACGAATACTTCAGCGCGAGAAAGTATTTGAGGTGAGATACGATATACCTTTAAGCCTCTCAAGCGGTGGTTGAGGGTGGTTATAGCTTCCACTTGACGCTCCCTGGATTTATGTACCTGCGTTCGCGCCCAAGTACAGGTAAATTATTATCGAGAAAAATTCCCCTCGGTTAAGCATATATGAAAATATATTAATTCCGAGGTAGAGCGAATTAGTTATATTAAAGGACATTGTAGCTGTTTATATATATATAATATATATATATATATATATATATTATATATATACTATAGTGTGGACTGGCTTAATCGGGGGTGACCTTTTTTATTTTGTGGTTATGACTTTTTTTTTCTGGGAGTTTTTTCGAGCCAAGAGAAAAGTTCTGTGTTTCTTTTTGGTTTCGTGACTAATTGGAGGCGAGTGGCATTACTGCATTGTGGTCCTATGGAGATGTTGTGCATTTTTTATGTTCACCAGTGTGTTATCTTTGGAGGCATATAATTGTGAGTTTATCATAGTTTTTTATCCCAAATAGGTGATAATTTTTTATATAATTGGGCAATATCATGTGAGAGATATGTCTTTTGAGACAATCTTTGAGCAGCTTATTCATATCCTGGAGATAATTTTGTGAAATGTGCTTACTTCATGTCAGTATAAAACATTTTTTTGAGAATCATGAGTTTCTGAAGTTGCGAGTCTGACTAGACATTTTTATACTGCAGTTCGAGCACACGTGTCCGCAGGTGGATTTTTTGCTGACAATATGGTGTGATGACCTTTTCCCTCTAGTGGTGATTGCTCAGAGTGTTGCAATATCTGGAAATGTTGACCATAGCATTTCAGGAAAATGCGCGTGTAAGGGGTTGCTTTCTGGCCGTGTCCGGTCGCTTGAAAAGTTGCGATGGGAAAATTCCGTAACTATGCATATTGCATTGTTGGGGAAAACGTGGGATTATGTATATCATGCATATATTATGTGCTTTGTGATGGGGGAAGTTCACTTGTCATTATCTTTTTTTTATTTTTCTTTTTTTTCCTTTTCCTACGAGAGATGTAATTGGGGATTGAGCTTTAAATAGCGTTTTTTTTGGACGGGAGATTTAGTTTATCGGGGTTGTGATTTACATAAATGGCCATTTTGAAATTAATTATGTGAGCAGTAAAGGGTTTTTGCTGTTAAACATTGGAGATTTTTACTGATTTTGTGGGTTGCTGTAATGTTAGAGCTTGAGAGAACATTTTTGATTTTTGGGGCTGGGCTTGTTACATGATTTTTTTTTCTTGGGCTCATTGTTTTTTCTTTTATTTGCTTGTGAGAACTTTCGTGTTTGGAATGTGAGTGCAGAAGTCCGTGGAGTTGCTGTGAGTTTTGGGTTGTGTGTGCTGATGTGTGAGTTTGTAGAATTAAGTTAGAGAACTTAATATTTTCTTTGAGGAATTGTGATAATGACTTATGATTTAGTGGTCATATTAAATGGAGTTAATTGGGAGACGTTCAGTTAGTGTTTCTGAATTTTTGTGGTCATTATCTGATAGAAGTAGTATGTCTGTGGTTAATTTCTTTTTTGATTGACCAATGACTTGACTGACATACTTAACACACCATAATCGTTGTTCCCCGACGCTAGCAAGACGCCCACCAGCCGTGCAGAGATGTTGCTGTTGTTTGTCCAGGGTACTTACGAGAGTTTCTACGAGTCTACAGAGTTCCACAGCGTTTTTGAGTCTACAGAAGCCATTGGATGTTTTCCACAGGGAGACATTTCGCCTTCCTACAGCTTGCTACAGTCTGTGCAGCCGGTTGCAGACAGAGAGGGATATTCAAGAATCCAAAATGAGAGAAAATTTATACGCCCAAGTGTTGTTGGAGATGAAGCGTGATAGACATTACTTTATAATGCCAGAGACGTGCAGTTACTGCTATATTTTGTGTTTTAAGCCGGCCAATGTGTTTTATATATTGAGCTGTTTTATGTGGCCTATGGCTAGGCAGGGGCCAGCCAGGGTAGTGGCCGAACATTCTGTTAGACAAAAGAGGGCTATGATTAATAATATGTTTAATGTAACATTATAATGTGATGTACAGACTGATCATTTTTAACTTCCCATGAAGACAGAGTACGAATGACAACCTAAGAATGCTGACATCTCTTTTTGGGTGTTGTGATGTTAAAGTTCCTTACTTAAGCATTATCAGTTGTCATGAGGGATTGTTCAAGGTGCCTTTGAAAACTGGCTGTGACCAGTTAATTGGGACGTTGACGATGCGTGTGAATTCATATGTACATGTATGAACTATGTCCATTGATAACGGCATGTTTAGCCAAGAATTAGGGAGACAGCAACGGGAGAAAAGGCTGAATGCTAGGATAGCTCTGCGAAAGTTATTTGTTAAAGTGTTGACGTTCCAGGCTGCAATGGGTGAGTTATTATAATTTAGCCAAAGGGATGGCTTGTTTTGATATCTTGTAAAGATGTTCCATTTCATTTAATCTTTTAACTTTGTCTTTACAATTGTGTGTGTGCTCACCAGTGTGTTCTCCTGTCTTTTAAACAGGCGGATCTAGTGAGGGGTCAGAGTGTCCTAGTGAGGGGACCAAGTGTCCCAGTGAGGGGACCGAGTGTCCTAGTAAGGGACTGTAATTTGGAGAAGAGATAATTGGTGTGACTTATTACTGATTAAGACATTTAAATACCGGGGGGGTTATCTGAGTTAGTTGTCTGTGAGACTTGAACTATTATCATTCCATTAATGATCTTGTAAGAACTTGAATTATTCAACTAATACTTTGCTTTGAATAAAACGTATATATTTTTTTTAATTCCGACTCTGATTTAATGACCTGATGGAATGGAGAGCGAGAGAGAGAGGTTGAGAGAGAGACCTTACCTTACAGACCTTACATCTTGTTCGGGTTGCTCCAGGTCCCTCAGTATGAGGCACCTCTAATGTCTACCAGAGAGTTGCTAGGACATCTTCCGGTATATTTTGCATCTTCCAATCTTGGATGGTCTGGGATGCAGTTTAGATATTTGTTGAGCTTATTCTTAAACACATCTACGCTCACTCCTGTTATATTCCTCAGATGAGCTGGCAACGCATTGAATAGACGCTGCATTATTGATGCTAGTACGTAGTGGATTAATGTCCTGTGTGCTTTCCTTATTTTTCCTGGTATAGTTTTGGCCACTATTAATCTAGCTCTGCTTGCTTTTTCTGATATTTTTAGCTCCATGATGTTTTCAGCTATTCCTTCTATCTGTTTCCATGCCTGAATTATCATGTAGCATTCTCTTCTCCTTTCTAGACTATATAATTTTAAGGATTGTAGTCTTTCCCTGTAGTCAGGGTCCTTAACTTCTTCTATTCTAGCTGTAAAGGACCTTTGTACACTCTCT
>NC_061093.1:15064351-15066851 GCF_015104395.2 Macrobrachium nipponense | reverse complement strand
TATATTATATATATATATATATATATATATATTATATTATATATATAGAATTATATTATATATATAACTATATATAAGGATTCCCCAGGCGTGAAGATATATAAAAGCATATAGCAGGGTCCACAAAACACATCAAATAGGCCAAAGTTTATTCACATGATACGTTTCGCACATGTTCTCTGTGCATCTTCAGTCTGTAAAAATAACATAAAAATTGTTGAAATTTACAAAAACTAATTTAAAAATAAAGTTAAGAGAAAAAAATATTTACAAAAATTAATATAACTTAAAAAGATTACAATAAAAAAGACACAGTTCTCACCAAACCATTCAGAGGAGAAGGAGAAGAACATACGACCAAGATTTTACACCAACCTACGTCTTCAGTTATGCTAGTTGAAGTGGAGAAACGGAAACGTTAAAGTTCAAAGAAGGAACAAGCCGTTTGATGTATAAGGACTCAAGGGTTGTTAAGTAATCACTGTGGCTTGTACCACCAATAATGGAGAAATGCTTTTTATTAACTTCGATTTTATAGAGGCATGGTTTTTTATGATGGAAAATTCTGGCCCGTTCTAAAATTGTATCCCATATGGCTACAACATCTCATCAGCAGTAACCTACGGCAAGATCCAACATAAATACCGGAACATCCCGGGCACTTGAATTTATAAATAACTTGGATCTCATGAAGGTCTGCATTTTGTCCTTGTAGTTAAAGAATACGCAAATCTTGAGTGGTTTGATTGGAATTTGAATCTTAAGGCATCCAAATTCTTGTTCAATTATCTGTTTAAGCTTGCTTGAAATCTTGCTGTCCGAAGTAAACGGGATTGAGGCAAATATATTTTTCTTTGGGACATTAGAAGAGGGTATCGGATTAGAGAAGTGTTGTTACAACAGCCTGTTATTTACTTTAAAAACCAAATTTTTAGGAGAAGAATTCTGCGAGAAAAATATTTACTAAACACAAAATCTCATTATGAAACAGAGACCAACTCGAAGAATATCGAAGAGCCATATAAACTAAAGTGTATTTGGTGTTTAGTTTAAAATTCTTAAAACATGAACTATAGAAGTTGTTGGCAGGTCCAGTATATGTTTTTTCCGATACACAGATGTAGTAAAATCAACCATTGTCTCTGCTCACATTGATATCTAGAAAAGGTAGACAATTGTTTTCTTTTTCCAAGGTGAACTTTATATTTTGATGTTGACTATTTGAACTCTAACGCTCCCGCTTCTCCTCTTTATCTAGCATAACTGAAGTCGTAGGTTGGTGTCAAATCTTGGTCATTCGTTCTTCTCCATCTCCTTTGAATGGGTCTTTTTTACTGTAATCTTTTTAAGTTATATTAATTTTAGTAAATATTTTTTTCCCTTAACTTTATTTTAAAATAGTTTTTGTAAATTTTAACAATTCTTATGTTATTTTAACAGACTGAAGATGCACAGAGAACATGTGCGAAACGTATCATGTGAATAAACTTTGGGCCTATTTGATGTGTTTTGTGGATCCTGCTGGATGCTTTTTATATATAAATATATATATATATATATATATATATATATATATATATATATATATATATATATATATATATATATATATATTATATATAGATATATATATATATATATATATATATATATGTGTGTGTGTGTGTGTGTGTGTGTGTGTGTGTGTGTGTCCAAAACACCGTTCCCTATACATAAACACAAAAGTACAAATCCCACCGCACGGAGGCTTCATCGGAGCAGAATAAAAGCCGGAGTGAATATTTCGACTTTAGCGTCCTATGGCCAGAGGCGTTTGTGACAGGTGCAAACAGGATAACCGTCTCGTGGTGGGGCCAAACCCGAATTGGGTTGGACTTCCCCATTACATTAAATCGCCATCACGTTCACGAACCAATTCCGCCTGAATGTTCATTTCGCAAAGAGTAATGAGCGCCGATGTTTCCTAAAATTTCATTTTCCTTTTTTTTCTTTCCCCTTTTTCTGATCGGCTGTGACGGGCGATATGTATTTTTTCCTGACGTTTTTCAGGTCAAAGAGAATGGCGGTAGTTACTGCTAATGCTGCATACGCACGCACATCTGTAAACACCTACATACAAAATATGTATACATGCATATGAACACTATATGTGTGTATATATATATATATATATATATGTATATATATATATTATATATATATATATATATATATATATATATATATATATATAAAGGTATAAGCCATAGGCCACGAAAGAAAATGAAACACTGGAGTAGCTACAGCAGTGTTTCACTTTCCTTCGTGGTTTATACATTTATTTATGCATTTATCACGTTCCAAACTTTCGTGATTCAGTTATTACAAACAATACATATACGTATATATATATATATATATATATATATATATATATATATATATAGAATCATATATATATATATATGTAATTGTAATGGCAACAATGCCCTCTTAACATATGGAAATCTTCGCACTTTTT